>NC_043005.1:8927526-8930026 GCF_006345805.1 Octopus sinensis | reverse complement strand
GTGTTGTTTGTGAAGCTGTGAAACTGAAAGTGAAACCAGAGAATTCGCTCGGTTTTTCTTCTATAGTTTGTGAAGTATAAGTATATTTATGGTGTCTGTTGCATGCTCATTTCTGCAAAGTGCTAATAATTTAATAGACTTCAGATATGGGGTTACAGAACATCCCACGCAAATATATCAATAGAATAAAATAAATCACGCTGATTAGATTGGTCAGCAGCGAAGATTGTGTGAAAGATACTGTTCTGGAGGGAAAAATATTTCGTTGATGCTAGTGTGAATTCTGTATTCCGTTTACAGCATCTTCGTTGCAAGTGAAAATTATAAACAGCGACTATTGGTAAGAACGGTGGGTGCAATTGTGATGATGTGGACGGTGATGGAAGAGATCTTGCAATATAAATATTGATAGGCGTAGGAGTGGCTGTGAGGTAAGTAGCTTGCTTACGAACCACATAGTTCCGGGTTCAGTCCCACTGGGTGGCACCTTGAGCAAGTGTCTTCAACTATAGCCTCGGGCTGACGAAAGCCTTGTGAGTGGATTTGGTAGACGGAAACTGAAAGAAGCCCGTCGTATATATGTATATATATATATATATGTGTGTGTGTGTGTGTGTGTGCGTGTATGTGTGTGTGTGTGTGTGTGTGTTTCTGCGTTTGTTCCGCCCAACATCGCTTGACAACCGATGCTGGTGTGTTTACGTACCAGTAACTTAGCAGTTCGGCGAAAGAGACCGATAGAATAAGTACTAGGCTTACAAAGAATAAGTCCTGGGGGCGATATGCTCGACTAAAGGCGGTGCTCCAGCGTGACCGCAGTCAAATGACTGAAACAAATAAAAGAGTAAAGAGAATAGCAGCCATTTTAGTGAAAGTCTAGCATAGTGTTACGTTTTTGTTGTTGTTAGTGGTGGTAGTGGTGGTAGTGGTGGTACTGGTAGTGGTGGCGGTGGTGGTTGTGGTGGTAGTGGTGGTTGTGGTGGTGATGGTGGTGGTGGTGGTAGTGGTGGTAGTGGTGGTGGTAGTGGTGGTAGTGGTGGTGGTGGTGGTGGTGGTGGTTGTGGTGGTGGTGGTGGTAGTGGTGGTAGTGGTAGTGGTGGCGGTGGTGGTGGTAGTGGTGGTAGTGGTAGTGGTGGCGGTGGTGGTGGTAGTAGTGGTGGTAGTGGTGGTGGTTGTGGTGGTGGTGGTGGTGGTGGTGGTTGTGGTGGTGGTAGTGGTGGTTGTGGTGGTGGTGGTGGTGCTGCTGCTGCTGCGGGTGGTGGTGCTGATGGTGATGGTGGATAGTCGTCGTCGTGGTAATTATATCCAGCATGGTCCTCCTACTTGTCGTGGTATCAATGGTGGTGGTGGTGGTTGTGGTGGTGGTGTGGTGGTGGTGGTGGTATCGATGGTGGTGGTGGTGACTGTAGTATTTGTGGAGCTGGTTGTCGTGATGGTGGAGGTGGTGGGTAGTCCCCATAGCAGTAGGGGGCTATCGTAATCGGCCACGTGATAGTAGCAATGGTGTTAGTAGTGGTGACGCTGGTGACGGAGGTTGAGATGACCGTGGTCCTAATAGTGATGGTGAGCGTGCAGTGATGCTGGGGATGACCGTGTTCCTGATATTGATGGTGGAGTTGCAGCTGGCTTATTTTATTATTTTTTTGTGGCGGCACTGGTGGATTAATATTTGCCTTTTATGCTTAAACATTGATTTTTAGTGGAGTTGGTGGCGATTCTAGTTTAATTGATAATAACGTTGCTAGAATTGATTGCATATTTTTCGAGTCGGAGATAGCACTGAAGTAGTGATTGTCACACAGAACGGGTGGCGATGATTACATTATCAGCAAGTCGCGGGATGGCATCAGCGACATAACGGAAATCATTGTATATAATTGATTTCCATATTTAACTCAGAGGATCCATACTCAGCAAAATAATTACTTCCGCACGTTACCACGTCATAGAATTCCAGAACTGACGCATAAACCCCACTACAACAGTTTACAAAGCAACATGTGTGTGTGTGTGTATGTGTGGTGTGTGTGTGTCTCTGTATGTGTGTGTGCGTGTGTGTGTGTATGTGTGTGTGTGTATGTGTGTGCGTGTTTATGTATATCTTTTATCTGTTTCAGGCATTAGACTGCGGACGTGCTGCAGCTCCACTTTGTATATATCTTGTCGAATGAATCGAACCCCGTAAATATTTTTTAAGCTTGCTACTTATTCTGTCGGTTTGTTTTGCTGAACCGCAAAGTCACGGGATGTAAACACATCGACACTGATTGCCAAACGATGATGAGGTAACAAAAACAGACAGAAAAACCCTTAGACACACACACACACACACACACATATATATATATATATATATTATATATATATATATACATATATATACATTCATATATATATATATGCAACAGGCTCCTTTTAATTTCTGTTTACCAGATCCACTCACCGGGTTTTGGTCGACGCGAGACTACAGTAGAGAACACTTGCCCAAGGTGCCACGGAG
>NC_043005.1:8920026-8925026 GCF_006345805.1 Octopus sinensis | reverse complement strand
TACTCTTTTACTTGTTTCAGTCATCTGACTGCGGCCATGCTGGAGCACCGCCATTAGTCGAGCAAATCGACCCCGGGACTTATTCTTTGCAAGCCTAGTACTTGTTCTATCGGTCTTTTGCCGAACCCCCTAAGTGACGGGGACGTAAACACACCAGTATCGGTTGTCAAGCAATGCTAGGGGGACAAACACAGACACACAAACATATACACACACATACATATATACATATATACGACAGGCTTCTTTCAGTTTCCGTCTACCAAATCCACTCACAAGGCATTAGTCGGCCGAGGCTATAGCAGAAGACACTTGCCCAAGATGCCACGCAGTGGGACTGCACCCGGAACCATGTGGTTGGTTAGCAAGCTACTTACCACACAGCCACTCCTGCGCCTATGTATATCAAACATTGAACTTAATACATTGAACTTAATACATTGTTTTTCTGACCCCTTCATCAGCGAGTGATAAGAAATTATGTGTGTATGTAATATTTATGTGTATATTTATGTTGGGCGAGGAAGGTGCTGTCCTCGAATGTATGTGTACAAACACATTCACGATTCTCAAAATGTTTCACAACAATGCGATAAATGTGCGATAAATGTGCGCAACTGGTACTTAGTTAATCGAACACGAAAGGATGAAAGGCAAAGTTGGCATCGGTGAAATTTGAACTCAGAACGTAACGGCAGACGAAATACCTATTTCTTTACTTTACTACCCACAAGGGGCCACACACAGAGGAGACAAACAAGGACAAACAAACGGATTAAGTCGTTTTTATATCGACCCCAGTGCGTAACTGGTACTTAATTTATCGACCCCGAAAGGATGAAAGGCAAAGTCGACCTCGGCGGAATTTGAACTCACAGCGTAATGGCAGACGAAATACCGCTAAGCATTTCGTCCGGCGTGCTAACGTTTCTGCCAGCTCGCCGCCTTCTCCAACTCTTATATTAAACAAAGGCTTTCGCGTCAAGGAACAACTGCTACATACTACACCACTCACCAAAAAACAAAGTTAGATAAAACCATACAAGCAGATAATATATCCATATTTCATAGAATACTCCAGAGATAAATGACAGTTTATGGAAGCAATATCTTTATATATAAAAGTGAGGTTGTGTGCTGTCTGTCTCCCACGATTTAGATTCCTAACTACTCCCACATTTTGCGGGGCAGTTTAACCAAAACCGGGTATCTTATAGTCGTGATTCATATAGAGCCCTTCTGGGTATTAGCGCGCGTCTACGATGAGTCTACGATTTAAAAAAAAATTACCATCAATTTTTTTCTATTTTCAATGGATTTTTGGCATATATAAGGGTAGTAACTCTCTAAAAATTTATTATTAAATCTCAGAACGTAAAAAGCTACAGTAACACCCCCCACTTCTGTGGTTAGCCATATTGAGATGGCTATTATACTTTACATCTCTAAAAATGCTTATATAGTTATTTCCCTTACAAACCCGAGCAACGCCGGGCTATACTGGTAGTTTATATCATAAGACAAGACTACAATGAATATACACCGATCAAAACAAGAGAAACAGGTCAACGATAGCGTGTAACATATCGCATGACAAGGCTGGAGTTAACTTACTATGTACAAACGTCACAAACAAGATAAAAGTGTCACCGCTGGCCAAAATACAAATGCGATTATATGGAATGTTAACTGCCAAAATGATATAGAAGTCCAATAATCTAACTTGGAATTGTAGCTGCAAAATCTACATGAGCTGAAATCTAGCTGTAAGTTTTGTATAAACAAAACCTGTCCCATATAAAAGGAGCACTACAAAAGCCAACGCTATATCTATTTCATTCAGAAGGCGGCGAGCTGGCAGAAACGTTAGCACGCCGGGCGAAATGCGTAGCCGTATTTCGTCTGCCGTTACGTTCTGAGTTCAAATTTCGCCGAGGTCGACTTTGCCTTTCATCCTTTCGGGGTCGATAAATTAAGTACCAGTTACGCACTTGGGTCGATGTAATCGACTTAATCCGTTTGTCTGTCCTTGTTTGTCCCCTCTGTGTTTAGCCTCTTGTGGGTAGTAGAGAAATATATTTCTTCATTGCCCACAATGGGCTTCACACAGAGGGGACAAACAAGGACAGACAAACGGATTAAGTCGATTACATCGACTCCAGTGCGTAACTGGTACTTAATTTATCGACCCCGAAAAGATGAAAGGCAAAGTTGACCTCGGCGGAATTTGAACTCAGAAACGTAAAAGGAGACGAAATACGGCTACGCATTTCGCCCGGCGTGCTAACGTACCTGCCAGCTCGCCGCCAACACTATACCACATCACAACGTTTGAGGTAGCCTGGCAAAATAGATAAGAATGAATTTTGAGAATATTTTTCCTAATGAATTACAACGGTCTGGTACACAAAGACAAGGATAAAGCAGAATATAGACATTTTTTCAATATATCAATTCTAAAAAGGAAGCTGTTTCCCCATATATACAAATATAGATGCGTATAGCTACTCATGCATATATAAATTTGAAGCAGTATCAGCGCCAAGCAGTGTTTAGACATAAAGTTCGCTTATGCCTAAACACTGCTTGGCGTTAAATTTAGCTATTTGTATCAGGTCGATAAACTCTCCGGGATCATTTCCTCGTTAGCTCGAAATAAGCCTGTTTGACTGTGCCGTTGTTGTTGCTGTTGTCATTGTTGTTGTTGCATACCGGACAAAATGTTTAGCCGCATTTCGTCCGTCTTTACCATCTACGTTCAAATTCCACCAAGGCTGTCTTTACCTTTCATCCTTTCGGGGTCAATGAAATAGGGACCAGCTGAACGCTGGTCTCGATGTAATCAACTTAGACCCTTCTCCAAAATTGCTGGCATTCTACCAAACTTAGAAACCCTTCTTCTTCTTCTTCTTCTTCTTCTTCTTCTTCTTCTTCTTCTTCTTCTTCTTCTTCTTCTTCTTCTTCTTCTTCTTCTGCTTCTTCTTCTTCTTTTTATTATTATCATTATTATTATTAGTAGTAGTAGTAGTAGAGTAGGAGTAGTAGTAGGAGGAGGAGGAGGACGAGGAGGTGAAGGAGGAGGAGGAGGGGGTTTAACTAAGGGGGTGAGCTGTCAGATTCGTTAGCGCGCCTGGCAAGATACGGTATTTAGTAGTATTTCGTCCGCCGCCACGTTCTGAGTTCAAATTCCGTCGAGGTCAACTTTGCCGTTCATCCTTTTGGAGTCGATAAATTAAGTACCAGCTGAGTACTGGGTGCGATGTGATCGACTGTCCCTCTCCCCACAAAATTCTATAGGCCTTGTGCCTATAGTAGAAGGAATTATTATTATTATTATCATTATTATTATTATTATTATTATTATTATTATTATTATTATTATTATTATTATTATTATTATCATTATTTAGTGAGAGAGCAGTGCATGCCATCAAAGTGAAACGGGTAAAATATACGAAACCAAGTATCCCCATCATGACTACCCGTCTGAGAACGGTATACCAAGCACATGCATCGCAAGCATATGTGCGCGATATAGTGATCTAATATCAAGATAAACAAAGTATGAACTTGCAGGTGAGGCCCAGTTAGAATTTTCTGCCGTAGCCTATCCTGCTCAAAAGGTCCCTGAATAAGGGTTGTTTAAAGATGATGAAGAAAACAACAATGTTTTCAAAGCCTGAATTATCCAAACCTCAAAGAATTCCTTTCAGCACATGGCTATGATTCTCCTTCAATACTTCTCCTCATGATCAGAGATTCACATATCGTCAGCCACTAATAGACATACTCAACTTGTCAAGCGAATCTGTGGTATTGAGCAGAATATTTGTCGTAGCCCATCTTTCATACCAAGACCAAACAACAATGTACATAACACTTCCAATCAGTTAAGGCCAGAAGCCATGAGAGCAACTACCTTGGTACTGCATCAGGGCATTTATTATTATTATTAGTATTATTATTATTATTATTATTACTGAGTGAGAGAGTAGTGCATGCCATCAAAGTGACACTGGGGAAAATATACGAAGCCCAGTATACCCATCATAACTACCCGTATGATAAGGGTACACCAGATACATTCATCGCAAACATATCTGTGCGACATGGTGATCTCATATCAAGTTAAACAGCGCATGACCCTGCAGGTTGGGCCCAATTAGAATTTTCTTCTGGTCGAGTAACCCATTCCGTTCAATAGGTCCCTGAATAAGGATTGTTTAAGGATGTTGAACGAAACACCCATGTTTCCAGAGGTGAATTATCTCAACCCCAAAGAATCCCTCTCAACACATGGCTATGATGCTCCCCCACTACTTCTGCTCGTGATGAAAGATGCACACGTCGTCAGCCACTAAGGGACATGCTCAACTGGTTAAGGTCAAACAACTGACAGGCAAATCTGTGGTATTGAGCAGAATATTTGCTGTAGCCCATCTTTTATACCAAGAGAAAACAATGTACACGATAACACTTCCAATCAGTTAAGATCAGGAGCCACGAGAGCCAGTGCCTGGTACTGCATCAGGGCATTATAATAATAATTATAATAATGATAATAATAATAATAATAATAATAATAATAATAATAATAATAATAATAATAATAATAATATAATTTTAATAATAATAATTTTAATAATAATAATAATAATAATAATAATAATTATTATTATTATTATTATTATTATTATTATTATTATTATTATTATTATTATTATTATTATATGCTTGATTTTTGCCTTGTATTTGTACAGGTTGGCTCCAGCTCTCACCCAGAGACCTCAAGAGGCAACAAGTAAGAAGTTCATGTTGGTGTTATGCATTGTTCTAGAGAAAATTTAAGAAAACATAAGAAAATTGGTCGCGTATTTGTCAAATTGTAGCATCTGTATCATGAGACGTAATTCTTAATTATTCAAGAAGCTTAGCGTTTCTCTTGGAAGTTTCTAGAATGTCTAGCGTTCCATTAATAAAAACAGCTTGCTCTTCGCTTC
>NC_043005.1:8910026-8915026 GCF_006345805.1 Octopus sinensis | reverse complement strand
AGGAGTCACATAAAATGCATTGTGGTATTTAATTACAGCTAATTACGCTCTCACTTCAGGTTTCATCGAGATGTACTTTGCGTTTCATCCATTGAAGTTGATAAAGTGGAGTAACAGTTAAGTTATATAATTATTTTTTATAGACTGGCAAATTTCTGGATTTGTACCGACGTTGAAAAAATTATTAGGAATTGTATTAAAATCAATTATTATTACTCCATCTTATCAATGGGTGCATTGGTAGTTTAATGAGCCCACTTCAGTCACTATTGTTCTCAAGTTATTACACCGATCTAAGCCCGGTTGTATGGTGTTAGCTGCCGGTCACTCAAACTCTCGAATTGCTTTCCATTCGGTTTCAATCGTTACCATTCGCAAGCAGTAAACTGTATATCTTTACATGGCCTACAAATACGTGTGAAAGCTCAGTACATTTCTTAAATGTGCAACCGCTAAGAACTAAATGTGGCCTTATTATCATTTTTTGATATTCTAGTCACCATACTGGTTTTCCTTACATGTTGATTAACTAATTAACACTCATAATATTTTCTTAATTGCACGCTAATATGATAATGTTCCTTCCTTATATAAACGATACGTAAATAAATTGAATCATTTTTGTTAGAATTCTTTGGAGGTGATATTTCAGTATTGTTGGCGGCAATAAATTCAATAAAGAATATAGAATACCTAAGTGTCTGAGTTTGGATTATCTATGGCGACTTAAAATTCGTGGAATTGTATTCAAATTTTATCACTTTAAATATATACACATATATATATATGTATATGTATATATATATATATTATATATATATATATATATTTAGTGTAGGAAGAATGGAGCTGAACGAAGATTTAAAAAAATTACTTTTTATTATTTTCTACATATGTTTCAAAGGCTGCAAAGTCCCTAATTCGGTTTGTCCTTACACAGAGGCCATCCGGATTCCCGTTTGCGCCGTGAACAGGAATTAATCTTCTCTCTTCGCTCTTATACGCCATTTGGTTTCAACTCTCCCCCCCTCCTCATCTAACCCCCCTCTCCCCCTCCTCACCTATCCTTTTCCCCCGACCCCTACTTCTACTTCACTCAGTCCTTCATCCTTTCACCCCTACTCCCCTTCCCTTCTTCCCTCTTCTCCTCCCTCCTTCCCTCTTCCCCTTCCCTCTGCTCCCTCACTCCCTCACTCCCCTTCTCTCTCCCCCTCTCCCTCTTTCCTCCTTCCTCCCCCTCCTCCCCTTCCTTCTCCCCCTCCTCTCTCTCCCTCCCCATCCTCTCCTCTTCCCCCCTCTCCTCCCCTCTTCTTCCCCTCCCCTTCTCCCCCTCTTCTCCCCCTCCCCCTCTTCTCACTACACCACACGACTTTACACATCACATCATATACGATGTGCCATACTAATACATACACCAACTAATACATACTAATACGTACTAATACATACTAATACATACTAATACATACACCAACCCTATACATACACACGTCCAGACCCCTCATACGCACTTATACTCTCTCATACACACGCACACACACTTATACATACTAATACGTACTAATACATACTAATACATACTAATACATACACCAACCCTATACATACACACGTCCAGACCCCTCCTACGCACTATTAGCTGGTCCTTCAACCCTATTATCAACCCTATTATCAACCCTATTATCTCCCCTTATTTCGCTTTCGCGTCCCATGTTTGATCTTTGACCTCTGGCCGAAATCAGATCACCATGTTGATTCGTTAGCTACTGCACGCATTTTTTTTCTCTCCTTCTTTCTGTGTTTTTTTTCTCTCTGTGTATCTTTCTGTTGAAGAGCGTAGGCTCGAAACGTTAAAGACTTGTTTTATTTATATTTCCTGAGCGCCATACTAATACAATTGTTCGTTTGTTTTCCACCTGCCTTCGTCTTTTGTCTATTTTCATAAAGCTTCCCGTTATATATATATATATATTCACATATATATATATATATATACATATATACATACATACTTATATATGTATATATGTATGTATATGTATATGTATATATACACATATATTTATATGTATTTGTATATACATATATCATATATATATATATATATATTATTGACATGTATAAAGGGTTTGATTTTCTTTAGGAGCTTTCTGGTCACTTTTTTCCGTTTTCTAAAGGGTATTTATCGAGATTTCTAAGCTGACGTTGACCCCGGAGAAGGGACAGTTACAATTTTCACTGATCATTAAGGATGTGCCTAACACTATCTTCTCATCTTGCTTATACTTTACTGTTCTCTAAACCCACACAACGGTTTTACCCGTGTGAAATCATTTTTCGTACATCTTGAAAAGCTCTATGTTAGTCTAGAATCCGACAGTGTAAACAGCCTAAAGCTCGGTTGAGCGTTGTATTGGAAGTACGACTAAAGTCAAAATATAAGCAAACTAATCGTTGTTTGAATATCTCTATAAGTGGATTCAAGACTTGATTGTTTGTGGTGGCATCGAGTTGCATTAGTTATGATAATGAGGTCAAATCAAAGGGCAATATTTTGATCTCATTTAATACGTACGTTCCAGTTTTACGTACTGGACGCATTTCTAATTTTATATTAAGCAAACCCGAAACGTTCGTATTAAATGATTTCGAAATACAACTGTTTGGTGTGACTTCATTATTATAACTGTGTGTCTGTAACGCGCGCGTGTGTCTGTGAGTATCTGTCTTCGTATGTTTGTGCTTGTGTGTGCGTGTATGTGTGTATATATAAATGTAAATAAATGGATATACAAACACACACACATACATACTTATATACATATATATACATACATACATATATATATATCTATATATAATATATATATATTATATATATATATATATATATATATATATATATATATATATATATTATAGTATATATAAGCATATACATACGCTTCATTATTCTTTCCTGTGTTGCAAATGATATATGTGCATCGAGGAAGAACTGAAATCAGGGATCCGATTTTCCTGGTCTGAAGCTGTATCTCGTGTTCACTTTTATCACACGCTTTCAGTGCAATACACGGAAAGCGCTCAATCGCGTAGACGTGAGTATAAATGGATGGAGAAGTTTGAAAATGATTTCTCACTTGAGAAGCACAAATTGGGAGCAGTGCACCCATCTACGTCCAACACCGATGTGAAGATTCAGCTAGCTTGTAACCATCGATGAGGCAGCATTTTCTCTGCAAATTATTCATAATTTTGCACAAGAAATAATTCACGAAAATCTTCGCTTCCGTAAAGACAGTGTGCACATGGGCGCCAAGAGATCTTACCAAATTGCCCAAGTGCAATCGTGTGGAGAACTGTCAGAGATTATTCGACCGCCGCAACAATGAAAGCAATGAATTATGTTGAGATAGTAGTCACAGGAGATAAGACCTTGATTCATCACTTTGAGCCAGAATCCCAAATGCAGAGTGGAATGGAAAAAAACAAATTGCCATCGCAAAAAGAAATTCAAGACAGACTTCCGCAGAAAAAAATGTGATGCTAAAAAGCTTACACTGGAACATCACCTGGAAAAAGGGGTTTACAATCACCAGTTAGGCTGCAGTGAAATGCAATTCGTACCAAACGCCGGGACCTGTTGTCAAAGCAAGTGTTCTTGTTGCCCAACAATATACGTCTACATAAGAACGTCCACGTGGTTGAAACAATGACACAATGTTTCTTTAGGGACGGGAACACCCTGCATACAGTTCAGATTTTCCCACTTCATACTATCACCTCTTTGAAAACTTAAATGCTTATGCAACCAGCTGAAAAGCTTCCACTTCGATGGAATAAATATGCCTGTGGCTAGCAACAAGAACTACATCAAAAAGCAAAGGAAATGATGTAATTGAAATCTAATGTAACTGAAAACTAATGTAATTGTTCAACTTTGCTTTTGTTTTAATAAATTACAGGAACAAGAATACAAATAATTTTTTACTTACCTTCATGTTTATATATGTATGTATGTATGTATGTATGTATGTATGTATGTATGTATGTATGTATGTATGTATGTATGTATGTATGTATATATGTCATTATTCAGTTCTTTTCAAGATTTCTTGCCAATAGAAAACGAACCGGTTTCTAACCTAGATCCAAGATTCCTTCATTGGAATTTCAACATCAACAACAGGGCATTTTTGTTTGTAAGTATGTATGTTTGTATGTATGTATACGTATCGTATTGTATTCTATTGTTATTCTATTGTACAGGATGCAAAAGGTTTCAAATGAGTACATTTATATCAGAAACAGTAGAAAACTTTTTAGGTTTATCACAAAAATAAAACAGAAAAAGAAACATTTTCAATTTAATTAAAATATGCTTCCGGTTTCAGTTGTTTACCACGATTTACTCGTTCTGCATAGAAAGAGAAAATATATTGAACTAATTTACATTACTCGTTCTTGAAAGAATTCTTGACAGTTTACATATTTTTCTTGAATAATCCAATTGTTTCTATTGTTTGACTGCCTGCGGTGCTACTGGGACGCAAGAGCTGTAGTGACTGTTTTAACAGCGGTTGAATATTTTTCGTTACTGGCGATGCTGATATTAAGGTGTGCTAAGTATATGTGTTATTGTGGTGGTGATAATAATAGCATTAGTAGGTGTAGATACTGTACCAACCGCACTATTACAAACAGTAGAAATGGTTTAAGCAGTACATCCAGTAGTGGCGATGGCAATGGTAGAAGTCGCAGATATTGCGGGACTGTTTTGTTCCCCACCGTCAACAGCAGCATTGAATGTAGTGGGTATGTAGATTCTATGTGTGTTTCTGAGCTTGTTTCTGTGTGTATCCCAGTGAGCGCGCGAATGTCAGCGCACACGTGACACCATGCAGAACCACAAAGTGAAATATAACGCTTTGTTAGTAGACATGGTGACTCTTCAATATATTTATATATATATTTATATTTATATATACATATATAAATAT
>NC_043005.1:8902526-8905026 GCF_006345805.1 Octopus sinensis | reverse complement strand
CTAGGTAGTCGGCCGTATCCTAGAAATAGATCATATATATATATATATACATATATATATATATATATATATGTATAGAAATTACATATAAAATATAAATTACAAAGTGGGGCAAGAACGCAAAAACACACAAAGAGACGACACAAAAAAAAACTCGAAGCCTCTAATCTTCAGTCGGAACCGGATCATCTTAGCAATTTCGGCTGTTTAATCTCGATATCGCTCCGAACCGGCCAACCCCAAGGAAAAACTAAGCCACAGGCATTAGATTTCTTGGAAAGAGGATCGAATGTATACAAAACAAAGACAGGATGCCACTCGAATATAAATACAAGAAACAAAAAATAGAAATAAAAAACAAGAATGGTAAGCAGGACAAAAACAGCGGGCGTCTTACGACTTTAGACAATTTTTAACTTATATATCGTATGGGTGGCTATTTCGAAATTGTACAACCTAGAGGCAGAAATGTATACGTTACTAAAGTAGACAAGAGCAATAATCACTATCTTAATTAGCTGAGAAGGGAGACAAGCCCCCTACGGTTGCAGATAGAGCTAGATCACCGATGATTTCGCATTCTGATGCTTAATGCATGTTAATGCTCATCACCAGCTCTCGACGCGCCTAGGGTTGAAATCATCTCGCCTTGTCAGCGTATAATATCTTCGTTGAAATTATATGCTGATTTCATAAACGGTAGTGTGAGAATTATAAATAATATGGATGGCTAATTCGCAATTTTACAACTTAAAGGCAGAGATATATACGTCACTGAAGTAAAGAAGGGCGCTAAACAGCGCCAGTGTTGCTAGAAATAAGAGTCAGATCAACTCAAAAGTCACAGAAATCACTAAGATAAGATACGAACGTCTACAACGTAACGGTGGTAGTTGGTGTTCAAGAAGGAGGAGAGGGAGGAGGAGGAGGAGGAGGAAGAGAAGAAGAAGGAGGAGGACGACAACGACGACGAGGAGGAGGGGGAGAAGGTGGAGCAGGAGAAGGAGGAGAAGAAGAAGAAGAAGAAGAAGAAGAAGAAGAAGAAGAAGAAGAAGAAGAAGAAGAAGGAGGAGGAGGAGAAGAAGGGTTTCTAAGTTTGGTAGAAGGCCAGCAATTTTGGGGAAGGGTCTAAGTTGATTACATGGAGACCAGCGTTCAGAAGAAGAAGAAGAAGAAGAAGAAGAAGAAAAACTGAGACGGCAGAGATATATCAAGACAGACGGATAACACCATCAACAGACACAAACAGAACAGCAACAACGAGATTATATATAGTGTTCGATAGTGATGATGAATGAATCTGTATCCCAAATCAAAACATTTATAAAATTTGGCGTCAGTGAAGTAAAAAGAAAAGAGATTGTTAAACGACATGAGAGAGGCGGCAAAAATGGTTTGATCTTAGATTGTTGCTTACAGTAGATTAGCAAACAGACGAAATTCACAGTTTTCCGGTAAATAACGGAATAGTAGATTTTTTATTATTATTATTATTTTTTCCTTCACCTGTTTCTTGTGATCTTTTCTAGCTTTCTTGGTGTTGCTGCTGTTGGGGTTATCGTTTTTTTTTTCTGACTCTTGTTGTTGTTGCAATTCTATTTCTCTATGCCATCATCATAATTGTCATCATCATCGTCATCGTCATCATCCTCATCATCATCATCATCATCATCACCATCGCCACCATCATCATCATCAACATCATCATCGCCATCATCATCGTCATCATCATCATCATCATCATCATCATGACCACCATCATCATCATCGTCATCATCATCATCATCATCATCATCATCATCATCATCATCATCATCATCGCCATCATCATCATCATCATCATCATCATCATCATCACCATCATCATCATCGTCATCGTTATCATCATCATCATCATCATCATCATCATCATCATCATCATCGTCGTCGTCGTCATCATCATCGTCGTCGTCGTCATCATCATCGTCATCATCATCATCATCATCACCACCATCATCATCATCGTCATCATCATCATCATCATCATCATCATCATCATCATCGTCATCATCATCATCCTCATCACCACCATCATCATCATCATCATCATCGTCGTCCATCCTCATCATCATCATCATCATCATCATCATTCTTCTTTTCTTTCTACTTCTTCGCCTTCTTCTTTTTCTCCTTCTTCTTCGTCTTCTGGATGTTGTTGCTGTTGCTGTTTTTGCTATAGTTGTTCCTCTCATTGAAGTTTTTTTTTTTCTTTTCCTTCTACTTCTTTCCCCTTTCCCGATGTTTCTGACCTTGTTTGCTGCTTTAGATGTTGTTGTTGTTATTGTTGTTGCTGCATTTACAGCAGTGACTTTTGTTGTTGCCGTTTCTCTTACTGATATGGCTGTCACCGACGGCTGTGGCGGCAGTAGCCGTGGTGGTCGTGATTATTGCCAGTTAGGTTCAAAGCTTCATTCAACAAACAGAACAGCGGAACGAACTCAATCTAAACGAGAACGTTTAA
>NC_043005.1:8890026-8897526 GCF_006345805.1 Octopus sinensis | reverse complement strand
GTTTGACTTTTGCTTTATGTCTGTGCAAGTTGGCTCCACGTCTCACCCAGAGACCTCAAGAGACAACAGGTTGGAAGTTCACGTTGTTGTTAAGCCTAGTGTGCCATATATTTGGGGTTTTTTTGTGTTCTACTAGTGAACGTCTAATACATAAATTTTAAAAAAAGTTTGTTTTAAACCTTGGGATATTATTATTATTATTATTATTATTATTATTATTATTATTATTATTATTATTATTATTATTATTATTATTATTATTAAGGCGGCGACTTGGCAGAATCGTTAGCACGCCGGACGAAGTGCTTAGCGGTATTTGGCCCGTCGCTACGTTCCTAAGTTCAAATTATGCCGAAGTCGACTTTGCCTTTCATCCTTCCAGGGTCAATGAATTTAAGTACCACGTGCGTACTGGGGTCGATCAAACGACTGGCCCCCTCCCCCAACTTTTCGAGCCTTGTACCTAGAGTAGGAAAGATTATTACTATTATTATTATTATTATTATTATTATTATTATTATTATTATTATTATTATTATTATATTATTATTATTATTATTATTATTATTATTATTATTATTATTATTATTATTATTATTATTATTATTAACGTGGCGAGCTTGTAGCATCGTTAGCATTCGGGGCGAAATGCTTAGCGGTATTTCGTCCGCCACTACGTTCTGAGTTCAAATAGCTCCGAGGTTGACTTTGCCTTTCATCCTTACGGGGGTCGATAAATTAAGTACCAGTGAAACACTGGGGTCAATATAATTGACTCTCCATCTCCCCACAAATGTCAGGCCTTGTGCCTATAGTATAAAGAATTATCATTATTATTTTCTCTTTATCACAGGCATTGTTGGAGCTCCTGGAGTCTTGCATGCGTAGCGGCCTATCTTCATGTTCATCATTTTACATAGCCGGGATATTTCGTACTTAAGAACGTTGTATCTATCTATCTTGGCGCTTTCATTCTTGACTATTCGTGGGTCAAAGGGCCATAAACGTGAACTGTATAGCGTATGTGGTGCACCTTGTCCACCACTTCAGGGTCCGGTCTTTTATGCTCTAGTAACTGATCTGTTTGGATTGGGTGTCCCAGAGGATTTTGCTAGTCTACCACTCCGCCACTCTCTGCGGTTTGTGCTCATTCCGCGTCTTACCTCTCTCTCTAGCCCCCACTTTTCGCACCGTTTCCAGTGTAGCATTTTCGCTACCTGGTCGTGCCGCCACAACTTGTAGGGGTTTGGGGCAAGTGTAGGGCATTCGTTTGTGATATGAGCAATGCTTTCATCCACTCTGTTGCAGATGTGGCACAGCGGAGTCCTTTGCTCATTCCTAAGGTTGACCCTCCAGTTCGTGGCCGTTCTTCTTCTTCTTCTTCTTCTTCTTCTTCTTCTTCTTCTTCTTCTTCTTCTTCTTCTTCTTCTCTTCTTCTTCTTCTTCTTCTTCTTCTTCTTCTTCTTCTTCTTCTTCTTCTTCTTCTTCTTCTTCTTCGTCGGTAGCATGCCGGACGAAATGCTTAACAGTATTTCGTCTGCCGCTACGTTCTGAGTTCAAATTCCGCCGAGGTCTACTTTGCCTTTCATCCTTTCGGGGTCGATTAAATAAATACCAGTTGCGCACTGGGGTCGATATAATCGACTTAATCCCTTTGTCTATCCTTGTTTGTTCTCTCTGTGTTTAGCTTTTTGTGGGTAGTAAAGAAATAGGTAATTCCGTCTGCTGCTACGTTTTCAGTTCAAATTCCACGGAGGGCGATTTTGCCTTTCATCCTATCGGGGTCGACAAATTAAGTACCTGTGAAACACTGAGATCGATGTAATCGACAAGTCTCCTCCCCCAAAACTTGAATTCTTGTGCTTACAGAAGAAAAGATTATTATTATTATTTGGAATTTTGCCGAATCAGATACGTTCACTGTATTTTAGACTGAAAATATAGTGCCTGGGGCTAGGATTGAATTTTAGTGTTAGGAATTAGGGTTAAGGCCAGTGTCTGCACTGCGTCACTGAATTTTCAATTTAAACATTAAGTTACTGTTTTATTTCATTTACTTTCATAAAATATTTTGTTTTCAAATGTTTTATATTATTCAATCACTGATTTCTTGAAAAACAAAATGTTCTTGGCGTGTGTGCCTGTGTGAGTGTAGTGTGTATGTGTGTGTGTGTTTGTATGTGTTTGTGTCATTGAGTGCATGTCAAAAGCAGAAAAAAATCAAAAACAAAACCTATGGCCTTCTTCTACATCATCACGATGGCATTTTAGGGAATGAACGGATCTGATTGGTTAAAATAATTTTTTTTTCAAATCAATCATTGAAATTTGCAATTCTTTGTTATTGATTTATCTCCTCACCCACCAAAATGGCTGGGATTTCGTAACTGCCATAAACATGTCTTTGGTGCAGAAATTCTCGATAAAATCTAACTCGGTGCGTCAAACTTTGGAATTCTCTTTAATGAGTATGGCAATCGATATATGCAGAAGAATATCATAAGTGTTCTACAACGAAACTTCATATGACTAGATTCAACGAGGAAATTGGTGCATGCGATGAATCCATCAACTAGAAATAATAAGCGTGTGTCCCTCAAAAGGCACACACTACCGTCACAAGTGAATAAACATTGAATAATACTCAGATCAAACCCATGATGTATTTGGATACTTTAACGTTGTTATCTCTCGCATTTAATAATCAGAAGTGATTGATTTCAATCTTGACCGAAAGCGTTGCCTTTCTTCGTTTTGAAAACCTTTATCTGAATATCCTATTTTACTGCAAAACATCCCTCTGTTACCGATCGTCTGTTAATTCGATCGTCTATAGCTCTGATATCAATTCATTAGAAAATATCTTAATGACTAGTCACAACGTCAATCTTGGAATATTTAAACGGAATACCGACTGTCTGGGGAAGTTTCAAAACTCAATCATTAAACTTTATCGTCGTTTAAATTTTCTTTTACGACATCTCAAATTAGTTATATAACTCAAATGAGAGAACCATCAAATCTGATTCTAAAACATCTCATTTTATTCGAACGTCTAGATAATATTTCAGCTGAACATTCGTATACTTAGTCTTAATCCCATCTGGTGATATATACTCATTAGTGCCACGCTGAATTGGAAAGTTAAACGAGAAGCTAATAGGAATAATTCTCTATTTATTTCTAGTAATGAGAAATTTCAGATAAATTATACTTAAAATCTTAATCTATATAATAGCTAAGATCTACGAAAGATTAGCATCCCTGTGAATCTATGTAATATCTCATTAATTCCTATCATGATTCATCTAAAATAATAAACTCAAAGTTATTTATCACGCGAAAAAACTAAACTATAACACTGAGAGATTGATATCTAAATATCTACCTCTGTAAGTTGTAATAAACAGCCAAGCTTCTGAGAAGGGGAGGAATGTACAAAGTTACCGTTGTTTCATTATTGAATTTTATTTATTGGTCTTGTGACGTTTAACGCCGTAGGCTGTGTGAAAGCAGTGAGATTGAGATGTTAATGTTCTTCAAATGATGCAAGTTGACAGTTGCACGATAAGAATGGACAGAGAAGGTAATATTTCCATACGGACGGTGTTTTGAGGATTGGAGACTAAACTTATTGGAATGTTCAGGACTTTGTGTGTGGGAGAAAATTTGGCTGACGAGAGGAGAAGACACAAATGAGCCGGGTACTCGGTTAGAGATGTACAAGACAACCAGCTTTGAGAATCAGAAGCTACAGTAGTAGTAATAGTAGTAATAGTAGTAGTGGCGGTGGTGGTGGTGGTGGTGGTTGCGGTGGTGGTGGTGGTGGTGGTGGTTGTGGTGGTGGTTGTGATGGTTTGGTGGTGGTGGTGGTGGTGGTGGTGTGGTTTGGTGGTGGTAGTAGTAGTAGTATAGTAGTAGTAGTAGTAGTAGTAGTTGTAGTTGTAGCCGAGAAGGTGGAGATATAAGACAATATGTAATATAAGAAGTTTGAGCGTTTTTGCTTTTATTATACCGTTTAAAATGGTCGATCGAGCGCGACCTGGGGTTAAAGATAAATAAGAGGAAAAACTATATTCAAAATTTTCTATAAATATAACTGAGAGGGTATACACTGAAGGTAGCTATGTTATGAAAATTCAAACCTTCTGTACATATGTGATACCTTTCTAGCTTAGTACAAGGTCATAAATATAGTGAGAATTGTTACAGCGAATCTACTATTATAGATGGTGTTTAATTCCTCGACCAGGGGTCCAGTACTTTTGTCACTACACGTTCCCTTACATAATTTCGTAGGAAGATAAATTATATTCCAGATCGATATAGTTTTCCCTTCACAGTGTGATAAAATAATTTCTTGTAATTTGATAAATGTATATGGGAGTACAAGCAATTGAAATGATTTGAGTTTATAATTGCTTCCTGTTAGATTATCAATCCCAGCTGCATCAAAGAAAAATTCATCTCTGTACAATTCTATCTTAAAGGGTTAGAAATAAATGTGGCATTCTGCCCATTTAGTCTTTCCATTGCCCCCCAAATGTAGATAAAATAATATCCAGCTGCATTATAAAAAGGATCTTTTTTTATTATTAGAAATATTCTTAAGCTAAATCAAGTGATCATAATCTCCAGATCAAATTCCAACAGTTTATTTCAATATTCATTTAATTACATTATTTTATTTGACATAATATAGGCGTAGGAGTGGCTGTGTGGTAAGTAGCTTGGTTTCAATCTCACTGCGTGGCACCTTGGGCAAGTGTCTTCTACTATAGCCTCGGGCCGACCAAAGCCTTGTGAGTGGACTTGGTAGACGGAAACTGAAAGAAGCCCGTCGTATATATGTATTTATATATATATATATTATATATATATATATATTATATATATATATATATATATATATATATATATATATATATTTGTATATATATATGTATGTGTGTATATGTTTGTGTGTCTGTGTTTTTCCCCCCAACATCGCTTGACAACCGATGATGGTGTGTTTACGTCCCCATAACTTAGCGGTTCGGTAAAAGAGACTGATAGAATAAGTACTGGGCTTACAAAGAATAATTCCTGGGGGCGATTTGCTCGACTAAAGGCATAGCTACAGCATGGCAGCAGTCAAATGACTGAAACAAGTAGAAGAGAGTAAAAGGGAGTAAAATAGTTAAAAATCACAAAATTAAAAGTAGAAGATTTAGCCACACATATCACACGATAAAAGTTATAATTCGGAAGAAACTATACTATTAGATGATAGAGCATCAAGGGATATTCAATTGTTGTCATTAAGAGACGAGTTTAAGTATCATCTGTGAATATTTTATCAGAGAATGAAATATAAATACTTATACTAGGATCTGCAGTAGTCTTGCATACCAATGCAATATGTCGCTTTATAGACTCATACAGATATACACACAGGCATCCTATGCACACACATACACACACACACACACATATATATATATATATATATATACATATGCATACACACGCACACACACATATGCATAATAGTGAACTAAGAAGTTCATACGCTATGAAGGAGCTATGAAATCAGGTGTGCTTAAAATTTAAACCCGTCTTATTAATAACTGTAGTGTTTCTTTCCAGGTAGCTGACATCTGAATGTTCAAGGAAAACTTCAAAAGAAACTAGCAACGACTTCTCCTGAAAATGGATAAAATTTGGCATCGTAATGCTATACAGTAACTACACAAAAAGTGTTTCTCTCCCAAAAGAATTGATACTGACATGGTTAGTACATTAGAGAATGAGGCTCCAGTTTTATCAACAGTGCAAAACTAGGCAGCTGAATTTAGAAGAGGATGGGGGTATCTTGAAGATGACCCAAGATTTGGACGTGCAGCACCTGTCACTACCGACGCAGACATTGATTGTGTCAACTACCTGGTATTGGATAACAGGCGCTTCATTATAAATCAAATAGTCGATACTATTGCATATCACATGACAAAGTTCAGCCAACACTGGCATATGTGTTTGTGTGTGCGTTTGTGTGTATGTGTGTGTGTGTGTTTGTGTGTGTGTGTGTGTGTGTGTGAATGTGTGTATATATATATATATGTGTGTGTGTGTGTGTGAATGTGTGTATATATATATGTGTGTGTGTGGGTATACAATACATTCAGGTACTCATATATAGGATAGGATTCAAACAGTTTCTTGTGTTATATACAGTTAATACACAGGGATGCGAGATATTCCTAAAGATTAGTCTGTGTTAGCAATGTGATATTGAAGTTAAATACACTTTATAAGTGAAAACAAGATCGTTTAACAAACAATACAAATTCGGTTAAGTTTACATTTCATCCTTTCCACTTTATTAATAATACGATCAGATTTGAACTGATCTTCTGATGTTAATTAATAACCAGAAGTAGGTTTATACCTAGCTGTGAATATACACAAGTATATATTACATGAAAGCTGACCTAGATTTTGCGCCTAGCATTGTCATTAGAGAGGAATGGATGTACTAATGATATTTAGAAAGCAAATAGAAGACGTATAATTTCGAAAAAAACACTTTGGGTGTGTTGAGGGGTTTTCTTAATTAATATTAAATTTGATCGACACTTTTAAAAATGTAGTATCATATATGTGTACAGGATGTGCACAGATAGAAATATAGACGATAGAGAAATAGATATATATGTATAATACACACACACACATACATATATATATATATATACATATCCACATAATACGTATGTATGAACGCACAAACACATGCATACGGTTAGTTAGATTGATAACAATATCAAAAGACGCGTATATGTATAAGCGAATATATATACTCTGACATATATAAATATATATGTGTGCGTATATATATATGTAAATCTATTTATGTATCTATCTACCTATATACCGTAAAAATCGAGTATTGTCCGCCCTTGAGTATAATACGCATGGGATGTTTAGGAGGCTGTACCTCTGAAAAACCTACATCTTGTGTATAATACGCACCCCTTCTCTAACTTGAGTCAAGGATATCTATATAACGTCTTTGGTTTGCAAAAATGTTTACAGTAACGTCCTTTATTATTATTGTATTGGAAGCACTCCGTCGGTTACGACGATGAGGGTTCCAGTTGATCCGAATCAACGGAACAGCCTGCTCGTTAAATTAACGTGTAAGTGGCTGAGCACTCCACAGACACGTGTACCCTTAACGTAGTTCTCGGGGATATTCAGCGTGACACAGAGAGTGACAAGGCCGGCCCCTTGAAATACAGGTACAACAGAAACAGGAAGTAAGAGTGAGTGAAAGTTGTGGTGAAAGAGTACAGTAGGGATCACCACCATCCCTGCCGGAGACTCGTGGGGCTTTTATGTGTTTTCACTCAATAAACACTCACAACGCCCGGTCTGAGAATCGAAACCGCGATCCTATGACAGCGAGTCCGCTGCCCTGACCACTGGGCCATTGCGCCTCCTATTATTGTATATATA
>NC_043005.1:8867526-8887526 GCF_006345805.1 Octopus sinensis | reverse complement strand
TTACGGGAGATGCTTCCTTTTGCCATTCTGCTACAATGTACTTAGCTAGTCTCTTGTTTTTCCCGAGCTTTCATTTCAGACACAGGACCTACTTCACAGTTGATCAGGCTTGTTCACAAACCGATAAACTTGTGTAATACCTGCATTGGCCCAGTACTCCACCGAGTCATATATCTTAGTTACAGGATAATCTTCTGCTAATGGACCTGTAAGAGGGGCAGTGAATAGGAACTATCATACGATGTCAGAAAGTATCTGGGAGTAGGATGAGTAACGGGTAACTCACTAAAGCAGAAATCTAGAAATACAGATCCATCATTGGATGCAGTTTAATATCTTCCTCACTTGGGGAATAAACAGCCATAAGAGAACATCGCTGTTGAAGATAGTCCGTAGAAGTAATTCCCCGACTTCATTGCCTATAAGTGTCTGCGTGCGCATGCACGTGGTCATAGGGATTTCAATGCATAGATTTAAGAGTATTCGCGTATACAAAATAGTAAAATATCAGAAAAAAGAGGAAGTAAGAGTGAAGAACACAAACTGACGTACAAATGTTGAAATTACATGTCTCACTATAGATTATATGATTGAAACTTAGTTCTGCAAATTCGGTAACGTAAAGAAAATAAGTTTCAACACAAGCATAATCGAGAATATCCGATCCATGAATGATCTATATATGGGTCATCGAAACACAAGATATCGGTCAATCGACCTGTTGCCCAGTTTACGCAGTCACAAGAAACTTTAGAAAGACATCTATATTAACACATAGCATAATCTTACTGCATTTAGATCTATTTGAAGATGGCACAAACATCGCTAATTCCAAATAGGAAATGTCAACAATACCAAACGATGTAGTGTTATTATAAGGCTCCAACATATGCATCATTCTGATTTCCGTCATTGAATCTTTGAGATGGTATTTTGAAAATAGGAAAGAAAGTGGTAATTTGAAATGTCATCAACGTTTTATTGATACGATGAACTGTCAGTTTCTAATCGACTATCCAGAAAAAGAAAATTCTTACGCATTTTTCTCTCATTATATAAAGTGTGTCTACTTGGTAACTAAAGTTGGATATCGATAAATACACACATATGCTATCCCCCCCCCCCACATACACACATACGCACTAAAGCTCGCATTTACTCGCTCGCATACAAATACACTCGTACCAACTGGTAAATGTAGACACACACACACATTAATTTCGTGCACCAACATGCTAGAGAGTGAAAATATACTACAATCATACTCTCATATTACAATATATACAGTAGTCTTTGGTATACTAGGTTTAAAATAAAAGTAGTCTATACAGAGCTGGATCATAAACCTTCTGGATCAAGAATATGCTATTGCTTACACATTTGCAACAAAATTACAGACATATAAACTTACTTTCAATATTTTGTGCAATGTACGTATGTTCTAGATATATGCATACGAATACATACATACATACTAATATATATATATATATATATATATATATATATATATATATATATATATTAGTGTGTATGTCATGATTAGAAATTCTTTCACATAAATGAGAAGAACTACCTATATAAAAAGATATCGGTACCTGAAGTAATTTTACACTGGTATATAGAGTGTTTAATTTTAGAATTACTAGATATAAGCTTGATTCTGTTGGAACTGATTTCAGAGACAATAACACTGTTATTAATATTTCTAAGGGGATGGTTAGTATTAGCTAAATTAATATTAGCATTAGTAATTGGATTTTTATTTAACAGACTAATATTATGTGAGGAGATAATTTGTGAAACATTTTTTGTATTAGAAGAACAAATTCTAACCGTGTACGATTTTATAATCGAGTAATACCTGGAATTCTTCGGAAAATTCTAATAGTAGCTTCCCGAATCTGGAAAGGAAGATTAGATTTAATTGCCCCTCCCCCATAAGGGATAACACACAATAATAGATAAATAGATAGATAGATATATAGATCTGCGGCTTTCTCGAACTACACAGAGTGAAGATATACAATTATCCCTAAGCTAAAATAAATATCATCTCTGTATACTTTCTTCTTTAAAAATTAAAACGCGGGTATCTATGCGTCTTTTTACGAATTTTAGCATTTGTGATTTTTACTTGTTCGAGTACGAATGTATAGAATAGTTACAAAAGCAAACATTCCAATGTAAAGTTAGCAACAGTACCGCTGTAATAAATTCTGAAGTATAGGAAAGTACGTATTGGACTCTCATTGCTTCTGTGCTTACAGTTGTCATTACTCCAAAAATAACACACTGAGATACTTGCAATGCATGCGTTAATCGAATATCCCTATGTATGCCACCCTGCAAGGTAACAAAAGTAGTGGAATATATCTATAACCTGCGCCGCTGAATCGTACTTTTGCACAACAACACATTAGGTATAAGGTGTACAATAATATTGCCACACACATGTTACATGTTATGAAAATATCTAGGTAATATTTACGGAGATCGTACACGCAAACAGGAAATTAATAACCTTAAAGCATGAACTCGAGACCGTGAAGAGAGAGACAGACAGACAGAGACAGAGAGAGAGAGAGAATTCTCTACTGAAAGCAATATAAATGTACCTATTTTAAACCAGTACAGTATGAAATAAAACGTTTCAGTAAATATAAGTTCGCTAACATCAGGAATGGCACGAAGGATTTCGACAATAATCCATCCATGAAGCGAAATACAATGATAAAGAATTTAGTGTATTTAATCCAACATATATCCTACTATGGATGGAAGCACTCCGTCGGTTACGACGACGAGGGTTCCGGTTGATCCGAATCAACGGAACAGCCTGCTCGTGAAATTAACGTGTAAGTGGCTGAGCACTCCACAGACACGTGTACTCTTAACGTAGTTCTCGGGGATATCAGCGTGACACAGAGAGTGACAAGCCGGCCCTTTGAAATACAGGTACACACAGAAACAGGAAGTAAGAGTGAGAGAAAGTTGTGGTGAAAGAGTACAGCAGGGATCAGCACCATCCCCTGCCGGAGCGTCGTGGAGCTTTAGGTATTTTCGCTCAATAAACACTCACAACGCCTGGTCTGGGAATCGAAACCGCGATCCTATGACCGTGAGTCCGCTGCCCAAACCACTGGGCCATTGCGCCTCCACAAACTACTATAGCCTCCAGATAGAAAAGCAGCTGAGAGAGACGGTTATTATACAGAATGTTAACGTCCTACAAAAGGTCAACATCATGTAATTTTAAAAGAATTAACGAGGAGCAAACTACCTTACCATAAATATGAGTAATTATATCGTAGCCTTGAATGAAAAAACTTGTTTATTTGTTTGACTGTGATTATTTTTATGTTGGATACCGAAGACACAGTCATTTCTTTTACACAAATGCAATACACACACGTAACAATATATATATATATATACATATATATATATATATAATAATAAATATTAGGGAATAAATCCAAATTTACAGGGAAAAAATCAGATTTAGGATTAATCGATTTTATAGTAAAATATTATAAAATATTATTCGAGACAAAACCACTATTTTGCAAAACAAACAAGGAAACTTAATCAATACATAAAATTTTATAAATAGTCAAAAACCGCCACTACAATCGTTTCTTGTCTTGATCGACAATCTTCAGGTGGACTTCTAATAATTCAGTGTCAAATTATAATTTGACACTGAATTATTAGAAGTCCACCTGAAGATTGTCGATCAAGACAAGAAACGATTGTAGTGGCGGTTTTTTTGACTATTTATTAAAATTTTATGTATTGATTAAGTCTTTCCTTGTTTGTTTTGCAAAATAGTGGTTTTGTCTCGAATAATATTTTATATATATATATATATATATATATTATATATATATATATATATAATATATATATATATATATATAACACGCACACAAGGTGCGGTGAATAATCTGTCGTCTAAATTATGCAAAAAGGAAAATATCACTGACATCTCATTTTAACAGATATATTTACCAAAATTGCATAAAAATATCTTGAAATGCTAAAGATGACTTCGGAATCTCCTGCAGCTCTTCTGGACGTTCCCTTTGATTAAGTTGGTGAATGCTGCTATAATCCTTGCCTTCAGTTCATTTTTAGTATTACAAAGAGTTGTGTTGGACCCTAGCTCAACTGCGTCCCACAAGTAATGATCAAGGGGGTTGTAGTCTGGGGAGTTAGGTGGCCAGACGTTAGGGGTAGTGTGGTCGGAGAAATTGTCTGACGTCCATGAATGGTTTCTCTTGCTTCTGTGGCATAGTGCAGAGCCCTGTTCTCAGACATAGAATCTTCCAGCTGCTACCTTCTTCATCCAGGGTGACAGAACCCCCTCGAAGCACTTGATGTAGGCCTCCGTGTTGAGTCTGAGGCCGTGTGGGAAGATGAACGGAGTCATAAACTCACTATCACTAGTGATCACTCCAAACACCATGATGTTGACTGGATGTTTGATTTTATCACTCTAGGTACATGCCCTCAGATTGCACTGTCCTCAGAATCACACTCAAAGATTCTGAAATATTCGTATTGAAGCTGCCGGTGAGAATGCCGAACATTAAAACATGTCGTTTCGAAATTTGTCAACAGAGTGAATTGTGTCATGGTGCTGTTTTCCTCACACATGGTGCCTTGCTGGCTTTACTATACTGATTAGTCGACAAAATAAAAAAATAATAATGCGCATGTGCAAAAGTAAAACTATAAAATGGCGACAATTTACCCATTGCACACTATATATATATATATATATATATATATATATATATATATATATTAAACAATGAAATTCCAGCCTAGTCGGATTTTCACATTTTAGTATTTATGATAATAGAACACTATGTATTTTTATAAATCCAGTACTTTTATACGTTACGCAGTCATCAGGCTTATGTAGTAGTAGTAGTAGTAGTAGTAGTAGTAGTAGTAGTAGTAGTAGTAGTAGTAGTAGCAGTAGTAGTAGTAGTAGTAGTAGTAGTAGTAGTAGTAGTAGTAGTAGTAGTAGTAGTAGTAGTAGTAGTAGTAGTAGTAGCAGTAGTATCAGTCGTGTTCAACAATTGACAACTTTATTATTTAAGACAATTTGATTCGGCTCCATGCGAATAAAAATTTCGCAGGCTTCTCACAGAAACCAGGCTAGTTCACGTTCAGGCTACCGAAAGGAAAATTACAGGAATCCAACATGGCTACTGTAAAGTGGGGTGCTGTTAGCCAAGGCGGATCACATGCTGATTTTAGAAGTGAGATCGGCACTTCCGGTGACACGCCGATGCATTAGAAAGAGAGTTTCTTGGACTGTATATATGGAGAGGAAGGTGGTGGCAACTTATTGTCAGGCGGATCTTTGTAGGATCATGGACGTGGACAGAAGCAAAACCGGCATGAATGTGTAAAAGGTGGTGAGCTGGCAGAAACGTTAAAACGTAAAGAAATAGGAATTTAGCCTGCCGTTACGTTCAGAGTTCAAATTCCGCCGAGGTCGACTTTGCCTTTCATCCTTTCGGGGTCGATAAGTTAAGTACCAGTTACGCACTGGGGTCGATGTAATCTACTTAATCCCTTTGTCTGTCCTTGTTTGTCCTCTCTATGTTTAGGCCCGTTGTGGGCAATAAAGAAATAAGAATGTTTGTCTTTGTGGATACCAGATATATGCGTGTATGGATGTGCGTATGTTATTAGTTGTATGCGTTAGTGCCCGTTGTATTCGTGTGCACTAACATCTAGTATGCATGTATGGGTCTGTGCGCGTCAGTATGCACGCTAGTGTAGCTGAAAGTGCATTGTTGGTGGAGGGAGGACGGAATAAGCTGGACTGAGGCTTGGTGGTAACGTTGGAGAGGTAAGACAGGAAAAAACATACGAATATCAATGTATGCGAGCGTGCGTATGTGTGCATATGTGTGTAGAGATGTTTTTGAAAATAGATACGTGCATGTGTGTGTGCATTTGCGGGAGCACATCACTTTTATGGAGGTGAATGCAGTGCGTTACAGGACATGCATAAGATTGAGGGGTCGGCCTACGGTTGATGAACCCTGTTCTTGGTTGTAAGGCAACCCGTGTTGAGAAACATCCAATGTTAAAGTTGTATATATCTGGGTTGTCGATTGCCCGGTGGAGGGCGCCTAGCACTTTTGCAGTAACAACACTTATTTACTGTTTAGAGACCCTACAGGTTGGCGGAGAATGTGTAGATTTTTGGGAAGGCAGAGCAGTCAATTGCGGGTACTAGATGAATACACGGAGTCTTTATCGATGATGGGTATACAGTAGGCACTAATGCACTCATATTTGCGCGCACACACACACGCACTCACATCCACGCACTCATACATGTATTATACACATGCACACAAATAATCCCTCGCAGTTCTTGCTTCTCTCAGCTTTCTTTCACTTTCTGTCCATCAAATCCACTCACGATGCTTTTTGATCAGTCTGATGCTATGATACAAGACACTTCACCAAGATGCTACGCAGCGGAACTGAACCGGGAGCCATGTGGCTGGAAAGCAAAGTCTTTACCACACAGCCACACCTGCGCCTTACATATGTGTGTGTGTGTGTGGGGGGGGGGGTTGTGTGTGTGTGCGTGTGTACATACACAATTAGTTATGTGCTTTTGTGTATGTCTACAAAATCATCTGCGTGTACGCTTACACATATCGATACATACATCTGCGTAATTGAGTATCTTATTACGTTTTGTAAAAGACAAATTGTCGACCACACCATACCATGAATTCAGGGAAAACGAAATTCAGAAAATATTAATCCTTTTCGAGATGTTTCATTCTTATTCAAAATTATTCCATAATTGATTACAATTATGCCTAATGAATTGGCAATTGTTTCTGCTCCCTGACGCTTTCTTCCCCCACTGTAATGCACCCCTCTTACTTCCTTTGTATCCTCCTCATCCTCTCTCTTTCTCTCTGGTTCTGTATATATATATATATATATATTATATATATATATATATATATACATGAATATGTGTGTATGTACGGATTTATATATATATATACATATATATACATATATATATATATATATATAAATACGTACATACACACATATTCATGTATATATATATATATATCTATATATATATATATATATGTTTGTATATATATACATATATATACATATATACATACACACATACATATTCTTGTATATATCTACAAACATATATATGTATATATATATGTGTGTGTATATATATATATATATATAGATATATATATATATATATATATATATACACATACGCACACACACGCACACCCACACATATTTCTCTCTTCTCTGTCTCTCTAAATTATTTTCTCGCTCTTTTTTTACACAATCTCTCTCTCTCTCTCTCTTTCTCCTTTTCTCTCTCTCTTTCTCCTTCTCTCTCTCTCATTCTCTCTTATTTTATTCCTTCCCTATTTCTTACTTTTGCATACACAAGCGCATGTATTCATAATAAAACACAAACACACATGCGTACAGCTTTATATACACACAACAATGTTGTTAGTAGGGAATATCAATTTTAGTATGACTGAAGTTCTATTAGTGACAAGGGAATAATATTTTTGTTACAATGAGGTACGTTGGAGAAATACGAAAAAAAAAAAAATAAATAAATATATATCACATGTAGATAATAACGACTTTATCGACAAAGATGGTGTTGGCAATAGTGTTAGAGTTGGCAGTAGTGGGTAGTGGCAGCGACGCTGGTATTGGTTCGGTGGTGGCGGCAGTGGTTTTCCTGGCGTAATGGCGCCGGTTTTTTGCATTGACAGCAAGAGTTGCAACAGCAACAGCCGCAACAGCAGCAACAGCAGCAACTGTAGTAGTAATAGTAGTAGTATAGTAGTAGTAGTAGTAGTAGTAGTAGTAGTAGTAGCAGCAGTAGTAGTCCTGATAATTATGTAGCCGATAGGTTTGTAAATTTGATTTGCCGTTGTTCATGGAAGGGTTTTATTCGAGTTAATAGCTATTGTCAAGTTGTAGGTCTGGTCAGAATCCACGAGGCCCCTGGGGGTGTTATCAACGGATATTGTAGCAGTCTTGTGGTGCTCTCGATGCCCGCTACACTGTAAGTGTTCTTAGTTTAATTAAAGTGATTATGGTAATCACAATAATTGTTTTGACTAAGGCCGTTTGGACCTACCAACAAGTATGTATCTATATCAGGGACTGTTGTTCTTCATATTCTACTGAACTTCCCACGTGTTATTTCGGACAAACTGGGATTCTATGCCTATCAGATCAAGTGAGGAAACTTTCTCGTTGGATAGAAACTTTCATGAAATTTGTTTTGTTTTTTTTTACTTTGTTGATGAGTTGGTCATGTTGCGAAGATGTTATCAATAAATTCGACAGTAAGTGTAGGAGTGGCTGTGTGGTAAGTAGCTTGCTTACGAACCACATGGTTCCGGGTTCAGTCCCACTGCGTGGTACCTTGGGCAAGTGTCTTCTACTGTAGCCTCGGGCCGACCAAAGCCTTGTGAGTGGATTTGGTTTACCGAGACTGAAAGAAGCCCGTCGTATATATATATATATATATATATATATATATATATATATATGTATATATAAAGTTCATCCAAACAAGAAAACTCAAAAAAACACAACAACGCGAGGATGTGGAACAACTATAGTATTATTGGACGCTCAGGAAAGAAGGAAAGAAGGAGGGTTTAACTTTTCGAGCGTTAATACATATATATATGTATATATATATATACATATATATACATATATATATATACATATGTATGTATGTATGTATATATGTATGTATGTATGTATGTATGTATGTATGTATGTATGTATGTATGTATGTATGTATGTATGTATGTGCGTGTATATGTTTGTTTGTCTGTGTTTGACACCCCAATATCGCTTGACAACCGATGCTGGTGTATCTACGTTCCCGTAACTTAGCGTTTCAGCTGAAGAGACCGATAGAATAAGTACTAGGCTTACAAAGAATAAGTCCTGGGAGTCGATTTGTTCGACTAAAAGCGGTGCTCCAACATGGCCACAGTCAAATGACTGAAACAAGTAAAAGAGAGTAAAAGAGAGTAGAAGTATTAAATGTCGGTGTATAATTATGATGTTGATTGTTTTAGTGGTTGTGATGGTATTATTGATGGGCACAATGCTGTTCATAGTGATGTTGATAGAAATCATACTCTTGTTCTTTGCATTGAGTCCGTGTTATTTCTAATGTGTGCGATGGTATTGGAATAAGTGAATAATAGGACGACGTGGAAAAATGAAAACGGCGAGTTTTCCTGGAGCTCCGTGTGGAGAATTGATATCGCTGCTGTCGAAAAATTATCAGCAACATAATCTAGAAATTCTAGAAATTCTCACCAAGCTGCCAAGGCTAACCTACTACAGAACAAATGCATAATAAAAGATAGGTTATCAACGAAGTGTAGGTGTTAGAATATAGCAATTCCTGAGAGTCACACTAAGAATCGTCGGAGAAATGTGGGAACTGACAAAAGGAAGTTTAAAGTGTGTGTGTGTGTGTGTTGTTTAGAGTGGAATATTTTGAAGAGAAACTATAACCATCATCATCATGATCATTGTTCGACCGTGGTCGAAACAATGCAATTTACCATGCTACGCCAGACTTCACGGTCCATCATGGCATTACGGAGGTCCTGTTGCTGGATGCCTGTATCCCTGGAGATTACATCAGGGTAGGAGAGTGTGCGCACTCTGGTATTGCGAGTAGATGGCTTCCAGAGGAGAAGAGTAGAAATTATCTCTTTTTCAGCTCTACAACAATGTCCAGCAAACTGGACTCTCCTACCTTTCACAAGAGATGACACAGGTGGTAGTTTCCCATATATTTGCATTTTGGTTGGATGGCGCTTCCACGAGAGATTTTGAGTTTTCATAAGGAGGCGAGTGTAGGTTCCATCCAACCGCCTCTCAAGCTTCTTTGATAACGTCCAGGTTTCTGAGCCATATAGTAGAATTGGTTCGACTGTGGCTTTGAAGATTTCAAGTTTGAAGTCTCTACTTAGATTTGATGACCAGATCTTATGCATGTCATTACAGGCTGACCAGGCCATACCTTTTCTAGTTAGAAAGTCTTTTCCAGATGATGATATGTATGACCCAACATATTTGTAATCTATAACCATAACTCATCTTACAAATGAGATTTACTATATGTGTTCTGTTTAGTATTATTATTGCGTCTACAATATTTTTATTGAAATATTGTGTAGAGTTCAAGATTGATTTTAAATATTAAGCAGATATTGTTTTTCAGCCGAGCCTATCAAACATATGGTCAAAAGTATCTCAGTTATGATAGTCCAGTCTTTGTAGAGAAGGATTGACTAGGACTATATTATGAAACGTATCATTTTGTTATTAAAGATGGTAGGGTACATCGTGAGGGAAGTTCGGCTATACTTTTTGGTATATCGAGTGACCACGTAGAGGTCCCCTTATATTTTACATTAGATATATAGCTGCCATACTGCCTTTGCTATGTATGGTTACAGTCGTAAACGTATATTTATTGGTTGGAGAAACAGACTATACAAAATTCTAAATTTGAAGGTGAGCTGATAATACATGTGCATATGATTGAATGAACATGTTTTATTATACGCTACTACTGATTGTTGTTCCGCCCCAGAGAATTCTGACTGTGCAAAGACATGACCATTAAACATCCTAATCATCACTATTCCATCTATGAGGCGTCATTATCCAATTATTTCCATTCTTTGTTGAACAGATGTGAGATGTGATTTGAAGGAAAAAATTTGCTCTCGTTCCTAGAAATTCAAGTGACTACTTATTTCTCTTATATTTATATATTCATATTTATATGTTCACCTGTCTGTGTTGAAAGTTGTTTAGTTGCTCGTATCTAGCTAGTTAATGATGATATATTGTGAACGTTTGGTTCGCTATTGTCGCAATGGATGACTTTATTACAATTGTTGTCGCGGGTTGTAGCCATCTGAAAACGTTTGTCGCTGCGTGACTAATAAGTAAAGCAAATTCATGAACCTTTAATTTTAATATTTATTGCCAGACATGATATTATGTGTTGAGTTGGTTATTTACAATGAAATATATTAATAATACAATTGCCGTCTGGGACGAGAGAAAAACTGTGGTGTGTCTGTAGAAAATACTTATAGGACATCGTATGAACGTTCAGAATTGGTCTGTCCGAAAAACCAATGTTGTTTGCGCAAATGTCCCAATTTGTCTGCTCGAATGCCGAAAGTCGTCTGCCTTCTAAGTTAGGAGCCAAACGATTTTTATGAGGTGAAAAGATGCTAAATTCTAGATCATCAAGAAGTCATATCACGCCACAGCCTCATGCTAATTTGATACATGAAAAACTGTGATGGCTCATTCATGGTGCCTAACCGAATATCTAGCTGTTAGGGTTCGAATTAGTACAGTATATTTAAAAAAAGACATAGCCATTACACTCTAGAGCTTATCACTTGGTTGCAAGTAACCTGTTTTCTTAGCTAATTGGTTTAGGTTCCTAGGTATTCGAGACCTGACAGATAGATTCTTTCGGTACTTAAACAGGAATATCGTGGATGTGAGAGCTTGAGGAGAGGTGGATGCAGAATTCAATCTAAGAAGACTGCAGCAACGTAAAATGATCTGGTGTGGTCAAGGATACATCCTTTCTGAGAAAGAAAACTATGACCATGTTGGTAAAGTAAACACACGAACATCTTATCTACGAGCTTTCACTTCTTTAACGTTTAAATGTAAGCGTTTACACAGTCTAGTACATAATTATTTTAGTGGATCACTTTCACTGCTAGAGTACCTGCTCCACACTCATCCGAAAGGCTGGTAAATATTACAGCTTCGTTCACCAGCATGCCAACACTGAAGTGGCACGTCCTTTTTGAGAAATAACATCTATAGACGAACTAACTCTTGTTGGATACATCTATCACGGCCTCTAATGAACTATGGATAAATAGACCAACGTATGTAGATTTGCCCTAACCATCGTCATAAATAAAACTGAGTTTATGACTCATGATGCTAAGACTCGCCTTTCATTTTAATTAACGTCTTCCCTCCCCCCCCCCCAATCTGTAGACATCACCATGTATTTGGGTTAATATACAATCAGCATCTTGTCAATAAACGATATAATTAATACGCAAATCGACAACGGAAATATTGTGATGACAACGGAAATATTGTGATGACAACGGAAATATTATGATGACCAATAGAGTCTGGGAGAACAAAATATTACGTTAGCCACCAAGCTGAATCCTTAACAAGCTGCGTTATGTCCTTCTAAACTGGTTGTCCAATGGAATACTCTGGTTATACTTAAAACTATGCGTACGTCCATATATAACACTTTTAGTAGCAAAGCAGCTTAACACAAGAAGTGAAAGAGCGTGTAATTTAGTAGTAGGTCGATTAATAACTAAACAGTTTGTGGTAAGTTCCTTAGTCATATGAAAGTACTCTTAGTTGGCTGGTGAAAGTTTTGTTAAAATTATAGATATACTGGTAAGTAAGGAAATATGTAGGTGTATAGGCACATTGTTAGCTAAATAGATACATAATTAAAAACTACGTATACATGTGTACAAGAAGCAAATAAATATAGAATGTATGTAAAGAATATGTGTATGTATATGTTTTTAAAGAGAATATATATTTGCTTATATATATATATATATATATATATATATAATATATATATATATATATATATATATATATATATATATATATATATATATATATATATATATAATATATATATATTATAATATATATATATATATATATATAATATATATATATATTATATATATATTATATATATATATATATATAAGGCGCAGGAGTGGCTGTGTGGTAAGTATCTTGCTAACCAACCACATGGTTCCGGGTTCAGTCCCACTGCGTGGCATCTTGGGCAAGTGTCTTCTGCTATAGCCCCGGGCCGACCAATGCCTTCTGAGTGGATTTGGTAGACGGAAACTGAAAGAAGCCTGTTGTATATATGTATATATATATGTGTATGTGTGTGTATATGTTTGTGTGTCTGTGTTTGTCCCTCTAGCATTGCTTGACAACCGATGCTGGTGTGTTTACGTCCCCGTCACCTACCGGGTCGGCAAAAAGAGACCGATAGAATAAGTACTAGACTTACAAAAAGAATAAGTGCCGGGGTCGAGTTGCTCGACTAAAGGCGGTGCTCCAGCATGGCCACAGTCAAATGACTGAAACAAGTAAAAGAGTAAAAGAGAAAAGAGTATGTGTAAAGAAGCAAATAAACATAGAATGTATATAAAGAATATGTGTATGTATATGTTTTTAAAGAGAATATATATTTGCTTATATATATATATATATATATATATATATTAATATATATACACTCATGTATGTATATCCATAGGTATATAGATGTGTTTGCGTGTGTCTCATCGAGCCTGTGTGTACGCGGAAGCGGCTGTATGATCAAACAGACTCTAATGAAATGATTAGAACACCGTTTCGTATTCGAACTTGGCACTTTGTCACCAAGAGGTATAAATTAACGTCTCACCTACTCCTACACCGCTTCTCAATTCCTTAAACCCTTTCCAATCCTTCAACTCCCTTCTCTCCTCGTATTTTCCCTTCACCTCACTCCATATTTTGACCGTTTCTCCTCATTCCATTTCTTTTCCCTCCTTCTGCATAACTTTTCCAACATTTCTTGTTCACGCTTGCAGCCCCCGTGGTGCCGCGCTTCCTATCAGTTGCCCTTCCCTTTTCTCTTTTTACTTAGATGTAAAACCCTGCTGTGCACCATTAATTATTCTACTTTTAACTTTTCACTGAATTAAGACTGCATCCTAATGGTTTTATATTCCACTCTTCACGGCATGTTCACTGTACCCATTTTATTGATTTTGCTAAAATATACATGCATACATGCATATATATATATATGTATATATATATATATATATATATATATATATATATATATATATATATATATATATATATATATATACATATGTACAACAGGCTTCTTTCAGGTTCCGTCTACCAAATCCACTCACAAGGCATTGGTCGGCCCGGGGCTATAGCAAAAGACACTTGCCCAAGATATATAAATATATAATGATATAATGGTGTGTACAAATATATATATGTATGTATATATATATTATATGCATATAATTGTTTGTACAAATATGGATATATATATATATATATATATATATATATATATATATATATATATTATATATATATATATAAGCACAGAAATGTAAAACAAGGTGGAGAGGATATTACTCGAATACCGAAGGTAGAGTAATATGCTTTTTTTTATTAAAGCCTTTTCATTAAAGCTGTCATTGAGTAACAGGATTTTTTGGTGATGTTTTTGTAGCTTTACATGCATGAACACTAAGTGAACTCTAAAGCAATAGCATCAAGAATAAGGCAAAATATTTCAACCCTATGCCAAACAAGGTAGTCACAGCACGACTCCAGAAAAAAGTGGGAGGTGGGGCGAATTTCTGGGTTCCAAACAAATGATATATTTTGGTTGACGAAAGTGACAGTAATGTCCTAAACTTGAGGATCGCAAACTCAGCGTATCAACTTCTCTTTACGTTTTACTAATTGCAATTTTGTCATCCATATTCTTTTACTTGTTTCAGTCATTTGACTGCAGCCTTTAGTCGAGCAAATCCATCCCAGTACTTATTATTTGTAAGTACTTATTCTATCGCGCTTTTTACGGGTTAGGGTTAGGGATAGGGTTTCTAAACACACCAGCATCGGTTATCAAGCGATGTTAGGGAGACAAATACAGATACACAAACATATATATACATATATACGACGGGCTTCTTTCAGTTTCCGTCTATTAAATCCACTCACAAGGCTTTGGTCGGCCCGAGGCTATAGTAGACGACACTCGCCCAAGGTGCCACACAGTGGGATTGAACCCCAAACCATGTGATTGGTAAGCAAACTACTTACCACACAGCCACTCCTACGCCTATATTTATATGTTTGATATATCTTGATATATTTTGAAAGCATTACTGAGATGGCTACATGGTAGCTTTTAATATGGGGAAGTGGAGGCGCAATGGCCCTGTGGTTAGGGCAGCGGACTCGCGGTCGTAGGATCGCGGTTTCGATTCCCAGATCGGGCATTGTGAGTGTTTATTGAGCGAAAACACCTAAAGCTCCACGAGGCTCCGGCAGGGGATGGTGGTGAACCCTGCTGTACTCTTTCACCACAACTGTCTCACACTCTTTCTTCCTGTCTCTGTTGTACCTGTATTTCAAAGGGCCAGCCTTGTCACACTCTGTGTCACGCTGAATCTCCTCGAGAACTACGTTAAGGGTACACGTGTCTATGGAATGCTCAGCCACTTGCACGTTAATTCCACGAGCAAACTGTTCCGTTGATCGTATCAGCTGGGACCCTCATCGTCGTAACCGACGGAGTGCTCCTACTAATATAGGGAAATAACGGAGCGGGGTTGTTTAGGCCTTTATAAGCGTAAAAATTATTTTTGCTACTCAGCTACGTCCCTTTACCAATGAAGACATACCAATACCATCCAAACACGACATTAAAGGCAAACAATGTCAACGTGCGTATTCGTAAACTATATCTTTACTTAATGTGATTATTATTTCTATTTCATGAGTGATTCTCTCTATCTCTTTGCTCTCTTTTACTTGTTTCAATCATTTGACTGCAACCATGCTGGAGCACTGCCTGTAGTCGAGCAAATCGACCCCAGGACTTATTCTTTGTAAGCCTACTACTTATTCTATCGGTCTCTTTTGCCGAACCGCTAAGTTACGGGGACGTAAACACACCAGCATGGTTGTCAAGTGATGTTGGGGGGACAAACACAGACACACAAACACACTTACATATATATGTATATATACATATACATATATACGACGGGTCTCTTTCAGTTTCCGTCTACTAAATCCACTCACAGAGCTTTGGTCGACCCGAGGCTACAGTAGAAGACACTTGCCCAAGGTGTCACGCAGTGGGACTGAACCCGGAACCATGTGGTTCGTAAGCAAGCTACTTACCATACAGCCACTTTGATGGAGAAATATCTAAAGACACTCGATTATAAAATGGATTATAGACCTAAAGTACTTTCTGAGGATAAATCGTGATCTCATATAACTGCCGTGGTTCCGGCTTTAAATCAACTGCAAAGTATCTTTCTGGAAATCCGAGTGGTACCACAATTAGTATACATAATTTTCGTGGACGTTTGAACAGTAGCGGTCTCCAAAGAAATTTATTTAAAAGCGTATTTAAAGATATTTAAGTAAGTCAGTAATCTTTTTCGCGAATGAATTCTACCGAGTATAGAACTGAAGTTTTACAAGCCTAAAATGGCACAAGTACATAGTGACTAGCAGTATCGCCCGGCATTGCTCGGGTTTGTAAGGGAAATAACTATATAAGCATTTTTAGAGATGTAAAGTATAATAGCCATCTCAATATGGCTAACAACAAGGGGGGAGGGTTACTGTAGCTTTTTACGTTCTGAGATTTAATAATAAATTTTTAGAGAGTTACTTCCCTTATATATGCCAAAAATGCATTGAAAATGGGAAAAATTGATGGTAAATTTTTTTTAAATCGTAGATTCATCTTAGACGCGCGCTAATACCCAGAATCACGACCACATGATACCCGGTTTTGGTTAAACTGCACCGCAAAATGTGGGAGTAGTTAGGAATCTAAATCGTAGGAGACAGGCAGCACACAACCTCACATTTATATATAAAGATATGTGTGTATATATGTACGTATATGTGTATGTGTGTGTGATTTCATCGGTGCGCACTATGTATGCTTGTGTGCATGCGAGTGAGTGTGTATATATGTGTGTGTTGTTAGTGTGTGCTCATATCTGTGTATGTGTATATAGAACGAGAAGGACCAAAGAAAGTTGTTCACACTATCACAGTTTACCATCGCAACATTCTGACTTCATTTTTTTCCTATACATTACGTTCACGTTAGTTCTCTCTCCTTTAGATTGTTAATCAAGTTACGATACCGTGGTTTTCACTTAATCTCATCAACGACGCATCTTTTATTATTGCACCAATATCGGACCTTCCATTTCTTTTTATGGATTCATTATTTATTTATCTATATATTTATTCATTTTATACATTTAGTTATTGGGTTATGGCTTTATGAAACACGCCGATTGTTGTTACCGTTGCAGTTGCTGCTGCTGCTGCTGCTTCTACTGCTACAGCTGCTGCTCCTATGGCTCCTGCTGACTCTAATTCTGATGATGGCGATGAGGAACCTCTAACTTTTACTCTATTTATTTGTGTAGCGAAAATAGTGTGTGACTGAGAGAATGACACTGGTGGAGATTTAGGCCGGTGGTGGTAGTAGTAATGATGGTGGTGGTGGAGGAGGAGGTTGTGGGGGCGGTGATGGTAGTGAGCATTTGTTGGTTTGATGGTGGTAGTAGTAGTGAAAGTGTTGCGTTGTTAAAGTTTTTTTTCTCTAGTTTTTTCTTTCTTCAATCTAAGCTTTTCTTTATTTTCGTTCTCTGGGATTTTTATCATTGTTGTTTATTTATATTTCACTTTGTCCAAGAACATTTTGTATATACTTTATATGTGTATAAATTAGAATTCTTTTTTCCTGTTGCCCGAATTCTTTATTCCGGGATTTCTCTGCATAATCGAGCGAATGCAGAATTGTTAGAGCGTCGGACAGAACTTCTCGTAGTATTTTTTCGACACTTTGCGTTCTCAGTTCAAACCTCCCCTTAATTAAATATGCTTTCCATTCTTCCAAGGTCGGTAAAGGAAATTACCAAATTCTATGGTATCGATTAATCACAATCTCAGATTGCTAGCATTGTGCCTAAGTTACCAAAGAAAGCTTGTTACAAAATCGGAAAACAGCCTTGCTATGTTTCTTTTGGCTCTTTACAAACTGAGTAGAAATCTCACCGAGGTCAACTTTCATAGTCGGTAAATGATATACTAGTCGCGTAGTGGAAAGGAAATAATCGAATATCGCACCCTACACACTAACTTATTGTTATTATTATTATTATTATTATTATTATTATTATTATTATTATTATTATATTATTATTATTGAGTGAGAGAGTAGTTCATGCCATGGGGTAAAATATATGAAGCCCAGTAAACCCAGCATGACTACCCCTCTGATAATGGTACACATGGCACCTGCATCACAACCATATTTGCGTGACATAGTGATCTCATATCAAGATAAACAGCGCATGATCTTTCAGGTGGGGCCCCGTTAGAATATTCTTGAGGCTGAGAAGCACATCCTGCTCAAGAGGTCCCTGAATAAGAGGTGTTTAAGGATGTTGAACGAAATACCTGTTTCCAAAGGTGAGTCATCCAAACCCCAAAGAATTCCTCTTAACACATGGTTGTGATGCTTTCCCAGTACTTCTGCCCGAGATCAGAGATGCAGATATCGTCAGCCAATAAGGGACATGCTCAAATGGCTAAGGTGAGACAACTGACAAGCAAATCTGTGCTACTGAGTAGAATACTTGCTGTAGCCCATCTTTCATACCAAGACAAAACAATGTACATAAAATCACCTCCAATCAGTTAAGATGAGAAACCATGAGAGCCACTGCTTGGTACTGCATCAGGACATTATTATTGTTATTATTATTATTATTATTATTATTATTATTATTATTATTATTATTATTATTATTATCATCATCATCATCATCATCATCATCACCATCATCATCATCATCATCATCATATCATCATCATCATCATCATCATCATCATCATCAGGGCTGTGTGATTTCAGAAGCCTCGGTACACTGGGCAAGATGTTAGGCGATACTTCGTTCGTTTTTACATTCTGCGTTCAAATTCCACCAAGATAGTCTTTATCTTTCACGATTCCTGGGGCACTTTGTGACAGGTGCCTTTCCTCCTTTCCTTTTTTTTCCAACCACAGGCCCGTTCACTCGCACCATTCTCACCATTTTCATCCACCTTTCAGAAAACCGGCTAGAAGACAACACTTCCCTCTCTACCCATATTTTCCTTTTCAAGAGAAATTTGAAGTTCATCATGGATTGACCAAAGAGTAAAGTGTTTGTTTTCAGCCCCTTCGATATCGTCCACCATACTGCCCCTTTCGCCATGGACACTAGGCTTACAAAAAGAGCCTTTTTTCCTGATCAAAGAAAGGCGGTAGGGCGATATTCACGATAAATTCATTTGGCAGACAGATCCGTCCCACACGTGACAGCAGGTGTTCACCATAAACCTACAGGTCAGCAATGCCTGAGTACTGGACGAGTGCATGCAGAACCGTCTCGTAGTCTTGCGTGCATTTCAGACATGCTCGGCTGAGGGCACTTCCGGGCCTGTAAAGTTTATCACGAACAGGCAAAGCTTCGCGGTAGCATTGCCAGGTCAGAGATTTTTGGAAATCACCCATCGGTCCCGGCTTGAAAGTTTTCGCCGGAAAAAGAGTGACTAGCTGATCTTCTCCGACGCCCAAGATTTCACCAAGAACGTCGTTGTACTTTTCCCCCACTAATCTATATCTATCTATCTATCTATCTATCTATCTATCTATCTATCTATCTATCTATCTATCTATCTATCTATCTATCTATCTATATATATATATATATATATATATATATCACCATGATAACCGTGACTATGAGATGTTGCTACACATCGCTGGTCACGATGCGCTTTGAATTATTTTAGCCTTGGAATGACGCTACCCCGCTCGCTAAGCGAGCAGGCCAACAGAAAAAAAAACAGAAAATTGAGGCGAAAGAGTACTGCAGGGATCGCCACCAATCCCTGCCGGAGCCTCGTGGAGCTTTATGTGTTTTCGCTTA
>NC_043005.1:8842526-8857526 GCF_006345805.1 Octopus sinensis | reverse complement strand
CAGACCAGGTTATCTTTAAAATACATTAGAACAACTTTGTCTTCCAATCATTCTAGACAGCTTCCGCGCCTCTGAAATTACTCAATTGATATGTGTATTCTGATACTTCATTCAAGCTATATATACTGTAAATATTTCGTTTAATAAGCGGTACTTCTGTAGATATGTAACATAGAGTAGGAATCGAAGCATTCTCATACTTTTCTTGTATATTTGAACTTATACATCTTTGAATGTGGCTAAAAGTTGACAAGAATTACTTAAATCCAACACGCATATTCAACTGCATCATCAGCAAATGGTAAAAATATCTATATAAGCAGGCAGATGAAAATTGCTATCAGATGGTCCCATTCAGTGCAGTGTTATTAAAACTACTGATAGCGCTATCTATAAGCACGCACGGGACTCAACACACACTCATGTATATAGATGCTTATGTACGTATTATATATATATATATATATATATATATATATATATATATATATAAAGTTAATCCAAACAAGAAAACACAGAGGAAAAAATACTTTTGCTGGTGGTGCTCAAGAGATCACATGTTGTAAGATATATATATATATATATTATATATATATATATATATATATATATTATATATATATATATATTATATATATATATATATATATATATATATATATATATATTATATATATATATATATTATATATATATATGTATGTATATGTATATACAAGAGTCAGGGTATGGAGTTTGGGGAACCCAGGCTACATATGTTTAATGGCGAATGGAACCTCAGAATTGGTACAATCCAAGTGAGGCCAAGGATATGTTGATTAGATTAAAGGCTACATTGTGGCCAGGATGTGCATTTTGACGCAAAGATTCGTTCAGAATGTGTGGAGGCCACAGTATGTGAGAGATATATAAATGAAGGGAGAAATAAGCAATGGCTTAAGGGAAGATGAGAAAAAATAAATAAATAAAATAAATAAATATAAAATAAAATATGATAAACAGTAACGGACAGAAACAACACACAAATACACACACACATATTGATGCTTGCGCCCTTACTCTATCATTGTTTTAAGTAAAAATTACAATATGATATGGGATACAAAAATCTGCTTGAAGCATTTCCAATTTTTACAATATGATGCGTTTTCGGACGATTTCTTTAAAGCGACTGCGACAAAATGTCTGATGTTTGGAAGATCCCTTTTATCGTGTGGCAACGATACGCACTGGAGTGTTTGAAACGCTATCTGTTTAAAGAGGAAAATCCAGTGCAAATACATTAAGCTATTTTAACATTATTGATTTGTAAGATGAAAGCCGTAACTGACAAAATCCCTCGAGCGTTAAACAAAATGCGCTGCCTTGTGTCAAAATATCCCGGGCTTGAATTGGCTTTTTATTCTTTTGATAGTGAATAGAATGAGTACCAGTAAAACTACTGGACTCCATTGCATCGGCTTATATTATACCAACATTTGTATATTTTGACCAGGCGTTGAAATAGTTTACGGAGAAAATGAACCTCCTACTCTTGATCAGATGGGGGAACTAAATAGAGATGGTTTTCCCCACGCATAAAGTGCAGGAGCTACTCAGAGGTTTTGCAAGCTCTTCGAAGTCCATTGCATTGCTGGAAACACTTCCTTGTCATCAGTAGGTATTTCAGGGTCACAAGCGTTTCGCCCCTTAGCCTGTACGCTTTATGTGAGTGGAAAAGCGATTACTGAGTTATACTTCACCCGCAGAAGAGATACACTTATGACCTTTTATCAACCATAGCCGGTTTGAGATAGTTTCTGCTGCCGTCCGACTTCGAATGGGAATGAGACCTCACGCTAATCCTTGATAAGGGCCTCGTCGACTAAGTCTTAAATTTCGATTTTTATTTACGTAGTGGAAAGTATCGAGTCTTTTCTCCTAAAATACTGTGAGTACGATCACCTTGACTGGTCGGATTGATGTTACCACTACCTCCCCTGAGAAGATGAATATGTTCCTCGAGTCCGCATGCTTCTCCCAGCTTTAAGCTGAAAGCAAAAGAGAAAATGCCTCCGCCCTGGGAGAAGGTGGCAAATCTCCCAGTGGTAGTGGAGGTGGTGGTTAGTGTTTATCAGCCTTCGGCCTTTGCAGATCACTTTATTCGCCATCTCTTCACTTGTATCGGCCTTCATCTAGATGGAACACTAAATAGAATATGAAACAGGATGCTTTTAAAAGTTTAGTTCCAAGGTCATCAGAGTTTAATTTTTTTCAACGTATTTCTTATATACATTTGTAATGTGCTGGCGTCAATTTAATCGATAATTATTTTTAGTTTTTCGGATTAATTTGTTTCAATTGATTTCTTCGGAGGTTACAAAATTCTGTAAAAAAGTTACTTGATTATCGACGTCGAAGTTGTCATAATAATAATAATAATAATAATCGCCACCATCATCATCATCATCATCATTATCATCATCATCATCATCATCATCATCAGCACTACCATCATCATCATCATCATCATCATCATCATCATCATCATCAGCACTACCATCATCATCATCATCATCATCATCATCATCATCATCATCATCATCATCATCATCAGCACTACCATCATCCTCATCATCATCATCACCATCATTATCATCATCATCATCATCATCATCATCATCATCATCATCATCATCATCATCATCATCATCATCATCATCATCATCATCACCGACCTCGTTGTCATTGATTTCCTCATCATTCTCTTGTTTCGACTCTTCACATTTTTCCTTCTTCGTTCCCCTTTTCTTATTCTCGTTCGTTTCCTTCTTCATTATCGTCGTCTTCTTTGTGCATTTTTTGCTTTCATGTTATGCATTATGGTTTGCACGTGTCACACGAGCTTTGCTGAAGTACAAAAGATTAAATACAATAAGATGATGGAATCCATTTTGCTTTTAATTCTGTCCACATTACTTCCTGCTCCGGCATTAGTGCCTGTTACCATACTCTTGTTCGGGCCCAACCTCATTGCTTGGGCCAACCTCGAGCACACCACCACCACCACCACCACTACCACCACCAGTCTACTTAGACTCTTCTTTTATCACTCTATTATAATATAATGTATTAATGTTTATGGAAATACTGACATCACGCTACAGATTTGCGGTTGATAATACAAGTACTTCAGGGTTTCTAGGATACATGTTTTTCAATACAATACACACATATATATATAAGCATATAAAAGGACAAGCACACACACATACATTCATTCGTACTAACACACATATATTCCCTCATACATATAAACAAAGCTACTTAAGGCAGCACAAACACACTGACAGACAATAAGTTGCACAATCGAACGTTCAAACAAACATACGTACTCATATATCATTACAAACGCACCATCCCTCAGATATTTTCACGCATATATACTCAAACTCTCTACTTTATACACTCTTACACGCTCGTACGCACGTACACCATTAAACATATGACGCGCAGACTCCATCACAAAAAGCAACAAACACAGACACAGACAAAGACATACGCACAAATACACACCTACGCAATCTCACATCTTCACACACATTCATACGCACACTATTGCATAGATACACAGTTCCACTCATACTCTTCATCGCACAGATTCAAACACACACGCGTAACATTACACAACGTCATACACGCAACATCAGACATATTCTCACGTACACAGATACACTAAATCCGAAAGACAAGAGCTCTTACTTAATAACTCTGTTGCCGTATAACGCGTAGAAATCACCGCTGAGTCAGCAGCAGTCATAGAGCAACAACATTTCTGTCAATGGCAACGATTCAGACCGCTTCCAGAGCAAGCAAATACATCTGTGGACAGCAGACAGCAATCAAATGGCTTAACTTTTTGTTTGCACTGATTTTCTGCGACGGAGATAAAGACATGGGAGACAGAAACCGAACTATGGAAGGTAGAAACGGAAGTTAAAGGTGAGGAGGAGGTTAGAGTGAGATGAGAAATACGAAGAAGTTGTATGGAAACTGCAATAAGAGTTGACAGATGTAACAAGTAGCAAAGGATATGATTTCACATTTCCATTCTTTTTTCTTTTTCTTTGCCTTCTCTCGATATATCCTTAACTTCTTACATGTTTATCTTTTCTATACACATTTTCCTCTCTACTTATCTGCGTATTTACCTATCTGTCTGTCTATGAATGTATCGGTCGTCAGATTGATTTATCGATCTATATCACCCTTTCAAAGAAAACCAGTGCATTTTATGTATGTTTTTTCATTCTTTTACAGCTATACCGACACATACACGTGAGCAAATAATAACAGCTAATGATATAGATACCTGCTATCCTACTAAACTCACATGGGTGAAAACCATAATGCCAGATTCACGACGCACGGACATTTGATAAATCACGTGCATAAGTACATGCCGGGACACGGACAGTAAAATAGAAACTTAGTATAAACTAAAAGGAATAATTTAGCTAAAACTCACCCGAACACAAGATGTTTAAGCAAGAGCAATCACACGCACTTGCATACAAGCATACTAACATATGCGGGAGCGGGCAGATATGGACATCCAGGGTCCCTTGAACATGCACGCATAAATACCCAATACGCGTAAGAGTCATATTTTCTGGTGATATGCGTCTAGTTACAAACACGCATCCACATTTTTATGATTTTTACTAACATATACAAATATCCGCGCTACTTGACATAATCTGTGAATATTGTCTTGCAGCTTTAATAAGCTGCAGAATTTATATATATATGTGTGTGTGCGTGTGTGTGTGTGTGTGTGTGTGTGTGTGTGTGTGTGTGTGTGTTGTGTGTGTGTATGTATATATGGAGAGAGAAAGGAAGATAGACAGACAGATCAACAGATTGTTAAAAATATATATATATATATTTGGATTTGGTAGACGGAAACTGAAAGAAGCCTGTCGTATATATGTATATATATGTATGTGTGTATGTGTTTGTTTGTCTGTGTTTGTCCCCCTAGCATTGCTTGACAACCGATGCTGGTGTGTTTACGTCCCCATCACTTAGCGGTTCGGCAAAAGAGACCGATAGAATAAGTACTGGGCTTACAAAGAATAAGTCCCGGGGTCAATTTGCTCGACTAAAGGCGGTGCTCCAGCATGGCCACAGTCAAAGGACTGAAACAAGTAAAAGAGTAAAAGAGAAAAAAGAGTATATAGATATATATATGAGCGTGTGTGTGTATAAATATATATTTATATATGCATGTATATATGCATATGTACATGTTTGGAAGCACTCCGTCGGTTACGACGATGAGGGTTCCGGTTGATCCGAATCAACGGAACAGCCTGCTCGTGAAATTAACGTGTAAGTGGCTGAGCACTCCACAGACACGTGTACCCTTAACGTAGTTCTCGGGGATATTCAGCGTGACACAGAGAGTGACAAGGCCGGCCCTTTGAAATACAGGTACAACAGAAACAGGAAGTTAGAGTGAGAGAAAGTTGTGGTGAAAGAGTACAGCAGGAATCACCACCATCCCCTGCCGGAGCCTCGTGGAGCTTTAGGTGTTTTCGCTCAATAAACACTCACAACGCCCGGTCTGGGAATCGAAACCGCGATCCTATGACCGCGAGTCCACTGCCCTAACCACTGGGTCATTGCGCCTCCACTTATGTACATGTAAGCATATATATATATATATATATAATATATATATATACTTACTTGGGTATGTATATACGGAAGTAGCTATATATGCATGTACCTAAGTAAGTATGTATGTCTCTTCTATTATTTAATTATTATAAATCTTCCACTGAGGAGGGAGCCGGGATATAGTTAACACAGACAAATTCACATTTGAAACTTGAGAAAATTCTTGCATATTTTTACTGTTCCACTCACAGATTTCACTTGTAATGTACTAATTAGCCGGCCCCACAAGTGGGGCGCTGGTTGTTCCGGTGTTTCAGGATATCGGAAACAGTGGAACTACATCTTAAAGACTATTGTTCTCCGGTCTACTCTGACCCGGATTAGAAGTAGTTGTCATTGTCAAGATTATGGCTTAATTAGCAAATCGGTCGGAGAGATGGAGCTCGTTAACCTGGATTTGGATCAGGTGATCACCCAATCTAGACAAAAGGAAACCCTGATTCGTAACTTCCGTTACTCTTGCAGCTATACCCAGCCAAAGGAGAGGATTCAGTGGCAAACGCTGAGGAAATATCGTGAGTTGAAGCTTGTCATGCAATTCGCCATTACATACCGCTTCCGGCACGACGCTGGTGTCAAAATATAAAAGTTGTACTGTGCTTTTAGATCTACCGGCAATGTGGAAGGAGAGGACATTCAGCATTCGACAATCTGTCCCCATTATCATATTTTGAGGCCTGGACTCTATGAACAATCTATGCTGGAGCCATAGAAAAAAAAACTCTACAATTTAGACAGCACTGCGAGAGTTAAAAAGTGCAATTTGTGTGGTAGACACTACCATTCGCTCATGAGAATGTTCAGCAACAGACAACGGTGTTTCAGAAGGGCGAATAATTAGGACTTTCATCCATGATCTTTAATGAGCGACGGAGCCGACACTAATCAGGTTAATGAACATATAAGCACGCACCGGCAAACACATATCGCTACACTGGCGAAAACATAATCCATACATTTACATACGTCTAAAATATATTTGGTGAGAGTATATGAACAGGAATAATGTACTCAATTCGAAACTTATACATTTTTAGAGATTCCCTTAATTCAAAATTGGATTTTATCTTACTTGTGCTACGCTGAGAAGAACATTAGCAAATAGACGTTTCACTGTTTGCACATATATCACAGACGTGAGATCTGAATGTATACCTGTTTGTGTATATAAGCATATACATATATATATAATAATATATATATAATATATATATATATATATATATATATATATATATATATGTGTGTGTGTGTATATATACATGTAATATAATATATGCATATATATATATATATATAATATATATATATATATATATATATATATATATATTTATATTTATATATATATATATATATATATATATATATATATGTGCGTGTGTATATATTATGTACATATATATATATCATTATATATATATATATATAATATTATATATATATATATATATATTATATATATATATGCATATATATATATGTACATATATATATACACACACACATATATATATATATATACACACACATATATATATATACATATATATCTATATATATTATATAGAGAGAGAGAGAGAGAGAGAAAAAGAGAGAGAGAGAGACAGATATTCTCCATATGGACTACACTTAGTAGTGCTCAAGAGTATTAAATTTGAGTAGGTGTAGGAGTAAATATAAGGATAAACAAGTTAGACAAATTGATATACAAAAATTATTAAAATACATTTGATACAAACATAGGTCGATATGTTTACATAAAAGAAGGTTCGTCATACACAAAATAGAAATATTAGGAATTTACGAGTCCAACAGCGGTTTCAGTGGAATCGGTGATTCAAAATCATGATTGAAAATTTATTCCATCATCGAATAATACCAGCCTCCGTCTTCATGGGAAAATTTTACATTTGAGGTGTTGACAGAAGGGAGATTACAGATGGAAGGGTTTTATGGAGAACTAAGTGTATTTGAAGGAGAACGAAGTGTATTTGAAGGAGGTATTTAGATAGAGGGTTGTGGGAGGAGAATATAAATTTCAGGGTTAGGGGTTATTAATGAGGCAAGGGATAATAGTAGAGTGTTGGAGGTGGAAGATGGAAGGGTGGTTTTGATAGTACGTGAATGGTAACCGTTGTATTAGTTGTATGAAGGATATAAACTTAAACGTTGAGGTAACTTATATATATATATGTAATATATATATATATATATATATATATATATATACATATTATATATATATATACGAGCAAAACGCCCCCTGTCCAATGGACGGTGCTGAGTTGTCAAACATTTAAACCAAATTTTAACCTAACTTTGGCGGTACAAAAGCACGTTCACACGGCTTTAACGATCGCATTCTCACCTGGAATCGATTTTTGTAATCTTTTGAAGAATTATACACGTCCTGATACCGTGGGTATCTACATATCAAATTTGAGCGCCATCGGATGGAGGATGCCCGAGATCCTAGAAGACACACACACAGACAGACAGAACGGATTTTATATAATAGATATGGATTGTTCCTGTATGTAGGTGGATGCATTTATGTGTGGATATACATATATATATATATATGTGTGTGTGTGCGTATGTGTGTGTGTGTGTGCTTGTGTATATGAAGATATATAGCATATAAATGAGTATACACACATACAAACACACACACACGCACAAACACACACACACACACACACACAAACACACACACACATACATATATATATATATATATATATAATATATATATTCCTCCGTCATGTTTTAAAGGTGTAACATGTAACATGCATGTGTCACATAAATTACAGGATTATTTATTTACTCATTCTTTCCAGTTTATTATAATTTATTAATAGAAATATTAAAATTACTAAGTCTCTCTAAAGAAGATGACGGCAGCGTTACTGGATATTAATAGTTATCGCCATACTAATATGGCAGTCTATAAACATAAGACTAAAGCTGTCGCTGATTAGCTCCAAGAGGCTACCGCCTCTAGCTAGCTATTTGACACACGAACCTGCGTCCATTACAAACCTTCGAACAGGGGAGATCAGCCGCTTCACCTTACTAGTCAGACATCTGCAGACATGTTTCAGAGTTGTTGCCCTTTATCAATGCAGCGTTGTCAGACCCGCAGGTGTCGCTATTGACCGTCTGTTCGAAGATTTTATTTACCTAGTTACAGTGGAATACATCCACTTGTTTTCAATAATAGAAATATTAAAATTACTAAGTCTCTCTAAAGGAGATTACGGCAGCGTTACTGGATATTAATAGTTATCGCCATACTAATAATAATATAATTTATTATTATTATTGATTTAATTAGAGATTCTATCCTTGAATATTGAAGTCTTTTAATTTCTTACTTTCTCGTTTGTTTCATATATACATTTGTTACACTTGGTATACGCGATTCTATGTTTAAATATCGCTATATGATGACGAAGCCGAATTATAGGTGTGTTCTCACCTACAATGTTACTATTATTTATTTGCTTTCTTCTCTAATTCTAATTAATTCTAATTCTTTGACGTAACGCCTCATAGAGAAATAATATTAATTGTTACAAATTTAATTTGTTGTAAATTTTGAATCAGACAGAAAAATTCTGATTAATTTTACCGAGTTACGAATTCTAAAACATTCTTTTCCGCCTACCAATTAGAATCAACGAAATCAATGATACTTTCCTAAAATAATATGCAAAATATAACTATTCGGTCTATTGTTATTTACATGATTTGTAGCGAGTACACTTTCAGTTTTGGTCTCCCTTGACATTTGCTTAAAGATCTGTCATGCGTGTTTTGTGTATGTGTTCGTTTGTGCGTGTGCATCTGTTTGTGTAAGTTTGTGTTGTGGATGTTTGCAGAAAGTATAAGTATGTGTATATATGTATACATAAAAGCTATATATATATATATATATATATATACATGTATACGTATATCGTATGTATGTATATACATCTGATGAGCGTAGCGTTATATAATCGGTTTGTTACCTAATATTCCGTTGGACCCTTAGTGCGAAACCAGTTGACATGATCAGCCGTGATGGATATATAAAAAATATATCTTAATAATAACAACAACAACAACATCAATAATAATAATAATAATAATAATAATAATAATAATGATGATGATATATAGATCACACCTAGTATATATATGTGCGTGTGCGTGTGTGTGTGTGTGTGTGTGAAGATTTGGGGATGAGATGCGTGTCGGCCAAGTTTGTGCCAAAACCGCTTTCGGCTGATCAAAAATACATATACGGGTTTCAATTGAACTAGATCTACCGGATTGTTTCGAGAACGATGAAAACTTTTTGAAAACTTTGCGTAGGTCTCAGACCAGTTATCGCCAAGTTTCACTGTCTCTTGTTATTAGATATTTTGTAGCATTCTCCTGTTATTTGATTGCAAATGCATACCCTTCGAAATGTGATATGATGGAGCGGTCACGACTCCAAGTGAAGTTTTGTTTCTGTGTTAATATAACAGTCTTCAAATGATCAAGAAACATACTCATGCATGATCTATTTATTTTTTATTTTTCTATGCTGAGCGTTTCACATCCAGGTCTCCTGTGAGCTAAATTAGTCCGGCTGTTTTAGGGTTGTTTTGGAGGTCAGCAGGAAGTGTGCGTGCTGAGGGTCTCGCTGGTAACACGTAAAGTATTGTTGTTTTCACTAATTTAGTGTATTCTTTTTATTTTTGCTGCTCTTTTTTAGCAAGTGCAGTCTGGGAGAGAGAGAGAGGTATAAGGGGAGAGGGAGGGATAGAAAGGATTACTCGATATTCGAAAACTCCACTGATCTCAAGCCTTTACCTGCTTTACCTCTTCTTGTCGATATCACCATTCTTCTGAAGATTTCCGGTCGATATCAGTGTCATGCGGGTTTCAACGTCCGCGGAAAGGATTTCTTCTACCGACCAATGCTGGAACCAGCGCTGGTACTGTAAATGCATTGTAGAATATTGTCCTGTTGTATGAGGAGTGTTTCAACTGTCATATTTTTTCTAGGCTGACAAAATATTCTCGGTTCACTCTATCTTTATTCGCAGCTCCTTCGTGTGATAAGTTTCCGTCAATGCCTAAATAATTGTAGCATTCTTTGTGTAAAATAGGAGAAAATGTTGTTAATATGCTATTTATTTTTCAACACTTTTAGCACAAATCTTGAGGTCATCCAAAAAGAAATTATAGGTTACATCAATATTTCTAGCAGTTGCTTTGTAACAGAAATAATAACAGATCTAAAGCCAAACTGAACAGAAGTACAGTAATACACTTTCTCTGGAATATTCCCCTTGAAATATCTATGGCGTTGGAGATGATTGTTCTACTCTCTATTCCAAGTGTGAGGATCATTACCCAGGTCTTTGTGAGCTCTCAATGACAGCAATTATGGTAGCAGGTACTTTTGCCATAGCACATCAGCCAGCAGCTATGTGTAAGGAATAGAATCAATGAAATACCTTCCTATGAACAAGCCATACACATGTAAGGCTCCTACAATGACGTTTTGGTTTTCACCTCAGACTTTTGAGCTTTGTTTACGAAAAGATGTTTAGCACATCATCACATCCCCTCCTCCGCAGCGGCCTGCTCATCTGTCACTATGTTACTGGATCCACACTGGTCCTGGAGGAAATGGTTAGCGCGAGTTGCGTACAGATTGTACATAAAGTTCAGGCAAGCAAATGGGCCTGTAATATGCAGGTAAGTCGGTGGTTTCATAGCAAATCAATTTGGTATGTCGATCTGTCCTGCCATATTACGTTTGAGTATGCGTTTTAGTGGTTTCCTGTAAAATGTTAGCCTCTTGTACCAGTATCCAGTTATCAGGTCTCTTACAGGTGCCTTCCAATTATGCAGTTTGCCTACAGCTATAATGAAAGCTTTCGGGTCAATCGCATATGTTTTGCAGTTGATACTGCTATAGTATTCTCTCGTTACTGAATTTACATTAAGGTGAAGATTCCTCTTTTCGTTCCAGATTTTCAACGAGAATGGTTCAGGTGCTTCTTGAGAAGGGGTTTTCTTCACGGTAAAACATTCCTTCTTCATCTCTCTGCATAAAGCCAGTGGATTAGAAGCAAAAGTGCGGTTTATACAGGCTCTTTAAAACATTCGCTTGCGGCAGCGAAAATTTTGCTTCAGTGCCTTGATTTCGTGTTTTCACGTAAAAAAAACCTTTTCTCCAGGACTTGGTATATAAAGTCACCATAGATCTTAGTAAACTTTTTCATAATATGCAGATGCAGTTAATGATGTGTAAGCCCATTCTTCCACTTATATTTTATTATCGTGGTTCACCATTCAATATGGCAACGCAAATTGATGTTTTTCTTAAGATCCCCCCCCCACCATCTACATTGCTTCCGTTTAGTAGCTTCATTACAATGTATAGTGCAGATTTCTCCTAGGTGTTCTTTAAGAGTGAAGGCAGCTGTGAATGTGGAGGTATTAATATTCTAGTAATTAACATCAAATAATTCCATATGCTCTTTCAAAATTGGAGCTGTTGGATCTTTTATTAATCTTCTTAATAAAGGCAAGTTGCTTAATGATAGTTTTTAAAAAGTAGAAAAGCTTACTCTGCACTGTGCTTTCAGGATGTTTCTCTGTTGCATATATCAATTGTCTTTGGTTACTTAGATACATTTGGTGAATTTAGCGGTGGCGGCCGCGGTTTGTTTACATGATTTTAGGTCTCTCTGCTGTCAGATTCTGGCCAATATGTATGTATGTATATATTCATATGTGGAGGCGCAATGGCCCAGTGGTTAGGGCAGCGGACTCGCGGTCAGAGGATCGCGGTTTCGATTCCCAGACCGGGCGTTGTGAATGTTTATTGAGCGAAAACACGTAAAGCTCCACGAGGCTCCGGCAGGGGATGGTGGTGATCCCTGCTGTACTCTTTCACCACAACTTTCTCTCACTCTTACTTCCTGTTTCTGTTGTACCTGTATTTCAAAGGGCCGGTCTTGTCACTCTCTGTGTCACGCTGAATATCCCCGAGAACTACGTTAAGGATACACGTGTCTGTGGAGTGCTCAGCCACTTGCACGTTAATATCACGAGCAAGCTGTTCCATTGATCGTATCAGCTGGGACCCTCATCGTCGCAAGCGACGGAGTGCTCCTAAAAAAAATGTATATGTGTATGTATATGTATCTTGGTATGTGAATTATATATGTATGTATCCATGTGTGTGTTGTATGTGTGTATGTATGTATATATGACTGGATCGATGGATGAATGGATAGGTGGATCGATGGATGGATTGATGGATGAATGAATGGATGCATGCATACATGCACGCTTGTATGTATGTATTCTTTACTCTTTTTCTTGTTCCAGTCATGGCAAGCCGGCACACTGGTGCATCAACTTCAAAGACTTGGGCGATCAAATCGTCCGAGTAATTACATTAAGTTTGATCCTCTTTCTGTGCTACTATTTCCACTGAAACGCTAATTTATTGATGCTTAAATACTCCAATAACTAGCGTGCAACGGTGAGAGGAGAGAGAGAGAGAGAGAGAGAGAGAGAGAGAAAAGGACACACACACACGCAAACACAAAAGTAAAATGGTTCCACACAATTCACGTCCCTAAAGTTCATCCCAAATTCAGTATAAATTAGTCCACCTAGAACTTCTCACAGATACCGCTGTGTGGAACAGGAAACTGTGACGAAATTTTTAACAGTAACTTACGTATGCGATTTACTCACACGAACACACATACAGCATATGCGTGTGGGCGGCAGCGTGGGCGCGCGCGAGCGTGTGTGTAGACACACACAACACCATACAAGCTTTTACGACATTTGTATGTATATAGGTTTTACTATGTACATATGTATTACATATATGTGCTTATATACTCCTCCACGCACGCATATATATATATACTACATACAAATATATATATATATATATATATATAGATATATATATGATGCAAGCATACGTCTTCAATCATATACACCATAACGTTCTTTCCTCTGATATTTATCTAAAATCCAATCTGGCTTTTTCGTTCATCCAACTATCGATCCATCCATCTTCGTTGGTTAGTTATCTCTGAAATCCATCTACAAAAAAAATCACATATCTATTTAACTGCTTATACATCGTTCAAACAACAGGTTACACGACCTACTCAAAATTTTGTTACTACCTGTTAAGAAAATTATGCAGAGAAGTGATTACGCAATTATAAACTTATAACCGAAATGTACTGAGTTCGATATCTCCTCAACTATAATTAATGGGAACGACACCGTCATTGTAAGTGAAATTTTGTAAAGGGAAATATAATGACGGAAGATGAATTATTTATAAGCAACTAGCAGCTAGCAACTACCAACTAGCCCGGCGTTGCTCGGGTTTGTAAGGGAAATAACTATATAAGCATTTTTATAATAGCCATCTCAATATGGCTAACCACAAAAGGGGGGGGGGGATATTACTGTTGCTTTTTACGTTCTGAGATTTAATAATAAATTTTTAGAGAGTTACTTCACTTATATGTGCCAAAAATGCATTAAAAATGCGAAAAATTGGTGGTAATTTTTTTTTAAATCGTAGACTCATCGTAGACGCGCGCTAATACGCAGAAGGGCTCGATATAAATCACGACTATAAGATACCCGGTTTTGGTTAAACTGCACCGCAAAATGTGGGAGTAGTTAGGAATCTAAATCGTAGGAGACAGACAGCACACAACCTCACTTTTATATATAAAGATGTAAGGACAAGAAAATTAAAGAAGCATATACTGTTAAAACTCTAGTTATAATTCAGTGTTAAAGTCTATACCACTAGTTAGTCCACTACACAGGCAGTATAGTAATCTTCCCAACTGCATCTATAGTACATATAAACTTCCGGTTAAAGCCTATTTACTTAAACTCTGGTTGTATCCGATTTCATTATCAGTAATCTATAACAAACTGGTTGTAGCTGTACCAGTCACAAATAGTTGATGAGTTATTGCTTCGTGCTGGTGCTTGAAGTAACGTCTACCGCTTTCTTATAACAGATATATATATATATATATATATATATTACACATAAATAATACATACATACATACATACATACATACATACACACACACATGATTTGGATAACCAATTCCTGGATTTTTACACCTACGGATTCCTGTTACCATTCATCCGGAGTACGCCACTGTAATCGTGATTGGAAATCATCAAAAAATTGTCCGTGACTCTTCCACT
>NC_043005.1:8828987-8838987 GCF_006345805.1 Octopus sinensis | reverse complement strand
CTGTTTTTTTCTTTAGAAATACGTTATAGGTGGGAAGCGTAAGTGTTATATTTACGAACCGGTTAGTGCTACATTCTCACATGCACCACCTTAAGTACTAGATTTAACGACCGCTTTTTTTTTTTATTAAAAAGATGATACATAACGCATCCGTGACAAGTCGGAGATTTATTAGGCTATGTACTATACGATTTTCTTAAGACATATAGGAACATTCAAAGAAGATTGAAAGTGGTTATTGAGCTTGCTAGAAATAACAGTTAGATCTCCTATTATAACCCCAAATCTCGAGAAATAAAAGGTCACTTTGGATAACATAATCTTTCAAACTCCTAAGCGAGGTGAAAACCTATTTCTTTACTACCCACATGGGGTTAAACACGGAGAGGTCAAACAAGGACAGACAAACGATTAAGCCGATTACATCGACACCAGTGTGTAACTGGTACTTATTTAATCGACCCCGAAAGGATGAAAGGCAAATTCGACCTCGGTGGAATTTGAAATCAGAACGTAGTAGCAGACGAAATACCTATTTCTTTACTACTCACAAGGGGCTAAACGCAGAAGGGACAAACAAGGACAGACAAACGGATTAAGCCGATTATAGCGACCCCAATGCGTAACTGGTACTTACTGATGAAAGGTAAATCGCCCTCGGCGGAATTTGAACTCAGAACGTAACAGCAGACGAAATACCGCCAAGCATTTCGCCCGGCGTAACCATTACGACGTTGTTATTCATCATCAGCATCTAGAGCAACGTAAACATTGATATACTCTTTACACTTTTACTCTTTTACTTGTTTCAGTCATTTGATTGCGGCCATGCTGGAGCACCACCTTTAGTCGCGCAAATCGGCCCCGGGACTTATTCTTTGTAAGCCCAGTACTTATTCTATCGGTCTCTTTTTGCCGAACCGCTAAGTGACGGGGACGTAAACACACCAGCATCGGTTGTCAAGCGATGTTGGGGGTACAAACACAGACACACAAACATATACATACACATACACATATATATATATACATATATACGACAGGCTTCTTTCAGTTTCCGTCCACCAAATTCACTCGCAAGGCATTTGTCGACCCGAGGCTATAACAGAAGACACTTGCCCAAGATGCCACGCAGTAGGACTGAACCCAGAACCATGTGGTTGGTAAAGAAGCTACTTACCACACAGCCACTCTTATCAATATTGGACGATATAATTGACTATTGCATGTGTTTCATTTTCTTAAGTTGATGAAAGCTCTAAGCGGCCTCTATTAATATATCAGTATTGAATTGCTTTTTAAACTAAATGCAATTAACTGCTTTTGTTGTTTTATTGCTCGCGATTTGACTGGTTTGGAAAACTGGTTTGGGAATCTTTTTCAATATCCCAAGCGTCCATTTTAGAGAGGCTATACAGAATCTTCATGAATGCAAAATCAGTTGGATATGTTTGCATTCTTTTTATGGATTCTATATGATCGTTTATCAGTTTGTGGCAAATTTAATTACTTTGTAATAAGTATAATTTTTACGAATAAGAGGAGGCTTTATGTTAACGTTATTACTTTCATGTCTATCATTTGATTTATATGGAAATTTGGAAATTCGTTATTTCGCAGTAAAAGGGATATTATTTTAAATCTATCGTAAACAATCTATAGAAATCTTACAAAGCACTTTCTACTTGTACGATCATCCCCGATTGTGTTGGTGCAGTTGTCGCTGGTGTTGTTGTTGGTGTTATTGATGTTGTTGTTGGTGCTGTTATTGATGTTGTTTACTCGTAGGTCTACTCTGATCGTAAAGACTTAAGATTGAAAACGTTCCAAGCATACTCTCCCGTTTATACATATGTGAGCATATATGTGTATGTATCTATACACATGCACACACACACACGTACACACATACACACATACACACACACGCACGCACACACATACACACAAATAGATAGACAGATATAGATAGATAGATAGATAGATAGATAGATAGATAGATAGATAGATAGATAGATAGATAGATAGATAGATAGATATGTGTATCATATTTCAAAATGTGTATCGTATGTGTATCACATCTCAAAGCAGTCGACTTTGATTCTGGGGAAATGTCTAGTGATGGAGTAGTAACAGAGATCCCGCGTTAGCTTTTATTTTTCACATAGGTATTGGGGAAGCCAACCCATATTTTAAAAGCAACCAGTCATATTTGTATATATCTTGGTTAGTGTTTTAACGTTGACTTTTCAATCTTATTCCAGTTGATTAAACCATTTTTATTGTTCTCTTTAATATACATATAGCCCCTAAATAGTAAGAAATGTTCACGTCGAAGATATACCTTGTAATTTCTCCCATGTTATTATTTTAAATTACTGAATAACAATAGTTTTTACTCAAAAATTATATCCATTCCAATCCATTTCTAAGTCCTGGTATTTACGAATGGAGGCATAACTGTTGCGCTTGAAGAAAACCAAAGCATGTCCAGAACTTTAATTTTATATATCAGGGATAAGACTCACTGCCTTTGTCCATTTAATTTTGATGAATTAAACTTACGGAGTTCTCTCGCTTGCGTGTGATAATAAGTATTTTTTATCATTGAAGGTATAATTTCATATGATTAAAACGTTATTGGCACAAATCGTTAAATATAAACCTGCCCGTACTTAAATGGTATTTGTGAAATCTTTTTATTTGTTTATGAATATTACTGTATTATTATATTAACGGAGGAAGGCGGTGCCATCAGCTTTGCAAAACACCTGCGTTAACGTTTCAGTGAGATTTCGTTGTTCGTTTTAGGAAATGTTCTGACGTGCTAAAATTTATGGCATTTTATAAATATTAGAAATGGCAATAAATATTCAACTTTTCTGTAAGCTAAAATTATTATTTGTCAAGGCGATAGATTCCGCATAGTCATCTCTTCACAATTTCATTCACAATATTAAGTCAACTCGCGGTTAAGGAAGCAGACATTTGTTTAAAATTCCACGCATTAACATCGAAATCGGAGCCTGTTTGCAAAACGAACTTTTAAATATTTGGTCCAGCCCTGTGGCACAATCAAAGGCACCGATCCCTGAAGTTTGTAATTCCGACTATTGAGAAGAAGCAACAGAGAGAATACGAAAGAGCAAATCAGAGGTGTCACTTGTCTATTGCGTCAAGTAGCTTCACCTGTAGCAGATCTCATCACTGCTGCAGATCAAGCGCCGGTCTTGTAGCCCATGTTCGAGCCTACCAGAGATGATTACTGAACAAGAACAGTCAAAGTCAAACTACGACGGACAGCCGAACAAGAATAACACCCCCGCCACACACACACGCACGCACATATGCATATGTGTGTGTGTGCTTGTTTGTGTGTGTGTGCATGTATGTATGTATATATGTCAGGTCACATTCGAGTGCTACTGGTAACATGTAACCCAGTACAACCTGTTGCATGGTTGGGTCGTCGGCGACTAAACCGACACCAAGCTTGCTTGGTGAGGAGGGTGTTTACTGGACTGCCTGCGGGATGGAAAACAAAACCCGTCGAAGGGCGGAGGAACTCTTGAGAGTCAACGGCCATCCAATAAATGTCTTAAGGCTGTATCATGCACGGGGACATAGAAATAATCGGACTGAATACCCGATCGCGTGGTTAAACTATTGGGAGTGAAGGACTCCTAGCCTTTGTTAGGGCATCCTTCTAAGAGAAGGTAACTCTGGAAACTGGGAAAACTCCGACATAACACCTGCGGCTCAGTGGTTACCGATGATGTTGACTTGTTCTTCTTTTCGGATTATGGCTGGTGTTGCTTAGTGAGTGGGATTGACTCAGTGCACAGCCTTTCCTCACTTAAAAAAAATCTTCTTGCACAGGCATTGCATGATAACAACATTGATTAAGCTTCGTGCAATGGCCATACTCGATAACAAGGGGGCAGCCACCGTATATACATATATAAATATATGCATATATACATACATATATGTACATACCGACATATATATATATATACACATGCATATATGGGTACAGGACATAAAAACGGGGAAACAATGAGAAACACAAACATAAAAACAAAAACATAGAAAACGAACTTTTTTCGAACAACGAAAAAAACAGAGAACTGAAACATACAACGTAAGAATATTCCCCTTCATCAGTTGTCCCTGTTTCATCTACTCCGCGTTCCGAAGGTAAGATATATATATATATAATATATATAATATATATATATATATATATATATATATATATATACACAACGGGAAAGTTTCGAAAATAAACAAAAGACGAAGGCAGGTGAAGTACAAACAAACAAATGTATTAGTATATCGCTCAGGAATAGAAATAGAAAAAGTCTTTTACGTTTCGAGCCTACGCTCTTCGGCAGAAAGATACACAGAAAAAAACAAGGATAGAAACAAAGAGAGAAAAAGATGCGTGTAGGGGCTAACGATCTATCATGGACAAGGTCTAACTAATGGTCATTATATGTTCTATCAAGATTATCTTCAATGCTATAAAGAACCAAATTGCTCTCATCAACAGCGGAAAAGAACCATTAAAAGAACTAGCCAGACATTTCATTATCTTCGTGCACTCAGGTTAGCAGATCCGTTTCAAGAAGAAATTTCCTGTGAGCGATGAAAAGTGGAACGGCTATTGGGAGGTGGCCGTAGATTGATCGGGATGACATGGATTCTTTCCTTTCCCAGATACGAAAAACACAACGGATATTATAATGTGGTGTAAAATAAAGAAATTGATCAATGTAGTCGAGTTAAAGGCTCCTCAGGAAGATAACACCGACGCCGCTCGGGCTCGAAAGGATGACTGTTATGTAAACATCCTGGAAGAATGTAAAGACGCAGACAGGAAATCGGAGCATTTTCCAATCGAAGTCTGATGTAGAGATTCGTTGAGCACAGTGTGAGACGACTGTTGTTATCGTTAAGCCTAACTCATCGTAAAGTAAATACTACCATGAACGATATCCAAGTTACAGTGGAAAACAGACGATCAACGATGGCTAGAAGAATATTATGCTATATTTCATAACCATTTGATGGCTGTCCTCAGAAAACTTCGAAAGTAGCTGGTAGCGTCGTCTTCTGAAAATGGACAATTTTGGCTTCATGTAGAAAAAGGGTAATACCTCCTAGTAAAATTTTTGCTGACATGCTTGCTATATTAGAAAGTGATGCTCCAGTTTTATCAGCATCGTAAAAATGGGCAGTTGAATTTCGAAAAGAAGAAAGAGATGGAGGATTGTGCTCGACGGCTGCCACGTTTTCTGATCCAAGGCGCACCGGGCTGACCACATCAACGAAAAGCCTAACAATGTTTGAGGCAGAACCAACTGGTGTCGTAGAGCGTTTCCTCAACCTTGAACGTTCCCTAACTCTAGAAATTTTCTTCACCCTTCAAGGTTTCTTCATCCTTGAACGTATCCTCATGAGTTATCCTCATCACTTTGATCCAGATTCCAAAGACAACGCGACAATCCATGCAGCGAAACACCCCTCCTCACTTGCTCCGAATATGGCTATGCTCTTTTCGTCTGCGGGCAAGCTGGTGGCCTGAGTTTCTTTGGGATGGCATACAATTAATGAATAGTATTTCGCCAACCTGCTGAGGTAGTTACGAAAAGCTATGAAACCAATCACCCAAGAAGCCTGACAAACTGAGTTCTTGTTTCATGAAGACAACGTTTCGGCACGCACGTCCGTGCTTTCATTGGCTGTTGTGAGTGATTGTGGCTTTGAACAAGTTTTCACTAAACGCCTGAGTTTAACCGGCTTTCTCGGTTCTCCCGAGTTGACCCCTGGTGACTATCATTTGTTTCCAATATGAATATCACATAGCTGAGAGCCAGCATTACAGTGATGATGAGTCATATTTGTGACCAACAGGATGAAAGTTTCTTCTCAAAGGGATCCAAATGCTGTAACACCGATGTAAGATATATGTGGACCGCAAAGAGGACTATGTTGAAAAATAAACTTCATCTGGCCAAATTTCATGAGAATAATTTGGGCAGCATCTGAACTTGTCAGTGGACCCTCGTTTGAGCTGACTACACTCCTAAACGTCAAGATTTTAACATAGTGCTAACGTTAAGCAATTACTTTAAATTCTTTACAGAGTAATTTTTATTTCAAATCCACTTGAAATCTCTTGTATTTTGCATCCCTGTATGCCGTATACTATTTTATACTGCAATAGTTTCGCAGGGTATTGTAAGCCAGGAAATACTCATGGCAGACAGATTAGACTAGAGACTGGACAACTTGTTAGCGGTAGTTTGCATGATGTTACTAGAACTATGCAAAATAGTTAAGTATCATATTTAATCCATTTAGTGATGAAGTAGTACCCAAAGAGCAATGGCTCACACCAACATCACCATCAGTAGGGGATAATTTAAATACATTTAGTAAAATGACAAACTTATGTTTCAGTATGCTTATGCATGCATCGACATCTCTCTAGAGATAAGAGCGGAGTGGAAAAGAAATGAATTTTTAACTTATATCATTGACGTATGAATGTGGACATGAATATATTAATTTAAACAAGCCATTTACTGAATGCTTTCATATACTGGAATAATTCCTTTATTTATTGCTTGACATACATTCCGTTCTCTTAGTCATAAATCTTAGATTTAATAAGTATTTCATCGCAAATATTTCAATAAACAAAGTTTATGGTTGCAAGTATCTCTAATGATATATCAGGAGAGAATATGACCACGAGCTGACAGATTCATCCGGGTGCCCGACAGAATGCTTAGTATTTCTACCGGCTCTTTACGTTTTCAGTTCTAATGTCACCGACGTCGACTTTGCTTTTCATCCTAACTTGGTCCATATAATAAACACTAGTCAAGTACTAGGATCAATATAATAGATGAGTTGCAAGTCCGAATTGTTAGGTCTTGTGTCTGTAGTAGAAAAGATTATTATTATATCAAGAGAAATATTTAAAATGTCCTGACTTTTTTGATTTTCTTCTAATCCATTGCTTATGCCTAGATTTTACTCTTTTCTCCAGCAAAAGAAAATGAAGCAATACGGATGAGAGGAAAAAATTCGCTAGTATGGGAAACAGTGTACAAAGAATAATATAGATATAAAGGGGGAAATGCTCTGTACTAAAGATTCAGGGACAAGGCTCGAAATTTTGGGGGAGGGGACCAGTCGATTACATCGACCCCAGTACGCAACTGGTGCTTAATTTATCGTTCCCGAAAGGATGAAAGGCAAAGTCAACTTAGGCGGTATTTGAACTCAGAACGTAAAGGCTGACGAAATACCGTTAAACATTTCGCCCGGCGTACTAAAGTTTCTTATTTCTTTATTGCCCGCAAGGGGCTAAACCTAGAGAGGACAAATAAGGACAGACAAAGGGGTTAAGTCGATTACATCGACCCCAGTGCGTAACTGGTACTTCATTTATCGACCCCCGAAAGGATAAACGGCAACTCGACCTAGGCGGAATTTGAACTCAGAACGTAAAGGCTGACGAAATACCTATTTCTTTACTACCCACAAGAAGCTAAACACAGAGGGGACAAACAAGGACAGACAAGCGGATTAAGTCGATTACATCGACCCCAGCGCGTAACTGGTACTTCATTTATCGACCTCTGAAAGGATAAAAGGCAAAGTGGACCTAGGCGGAATTTGAACTCAGAACGTAACGGCAGACGAAATACCGCTAAGCATTTCGCCCGGCGTGCTAACGTTTCTGCCAGCTCGGCGCCTTACTCTGTACTGAATATTGACGGAGAAGTGGTCAAAGAACAACTAAAGAGCTATTGATACATTCTGCGTCAGATAAATGAGTGCAAAGGAGAGAAATTTTGCGTATTGAAACAGAGATGAAAGCGAAAGAAACACGTTAAGAAATGAGAAAATGGCATTTTGTTGGCAAGAGATGAAGGGGTAGAGAAAGAAGGTGCAATAGAAAAGAGATATATAAAGTCTACAATACAATGAAACTAAATATATTAACTAAATGAAAGAGAGCAGGAAGGATTTGAGAGTGGTTGGAAGTAAAGGGTATGAAAGAGATAAGGAAATATAGTGATTGTATTAAGAAAATAAGACACATATGAAATTATAGAAAGAATCAGGCGTCGAAGAGCAAAATTTAACGAGAAAAAAGAATACAAATTGTGTTTATGAAATAATAAAAATGAGATAAATTTTCATCAGTTGTTGTGTTCTTAGTATAAGAAGAGACAAAAAGAAGACTTTACAAATGAAAGAAAAAAAAACATAAAATACAAAGAAATTTTTTAAATATTGAAAGAATCTATCGACAGAAATTCCTGAACTATATTGTTTCCTTTCAAATACTTTATCAGTTATTAATCTTACATTTTTGTTTCTCTTATTTTGACCAAGAAGCCAAACTGTACAATCGTTTGTGCAGAATGGTTTTTCTTCATTCTACTCTTATGAATATCTTTAAAAGAATTACATAGAACTTTTACATATAGTTGCTCTTCTTTCCTCCCTATGTGTTACTCTCTTTAACAATCTTTATATATCTACTTATTTCTCTGAAAGTTTTTCTCCACTTTTCAGCTGCCCATTTTAAACTGACGACAATATAATCATTCGTCCTGTCTTGATAATCGTTTTCTTTACAATATGACCTATTAATTTTTCATATAACATTCACTTCTTCGAAACATAAGCAGACTGTATTTAATAATTAATTCATCAATCGAATAAAACCCATTCATCAAAAAAAGAACTAACTTTACAAAATACACCAGTAAATTCTTTTGTATTTGGTGGCATGTTTTTATAACATAGGCTACTTCACGTTAAATCAATATCGTAGTTATTTCATAGTTTCACGTTCGGACCCTAACTACTTTGAATTTATATCGTTTCCAACATAATTTTATTGAGATTTGCACCGGAACATATTTCAAAATGGTTTTATTTAGCACAATGCGGCTAAATAAGGAAGCTCTATTTGATAGATTCCAGGATACCTATATGTGGCTGTCATCAAACTTCGTAAATATTTAGGTGCTAAAAATCTAGTTTTGATTGAAAGTTTTAATTTTAAATTACTCGACTTTACTTGACATATTCTAGAGTTTTGACTGAAATTTACATCAATACAAATATATTCTTCCTCGAACTATATATAAAAAAATTATTTCAATATCCCTTATTATGCTTTTTATGATTTTAAGGCTGGAACTCAGCTAATTATAGAATTAAAAAATAAATTAACTTTATCTTGGAAGTTGAAACAACTGAGATAAGGTTACTTTTACCCCCACATTATCTTTTAATGTTTTTTTCTTTTTTTTTTTACTTGAACATTGTCCTCCAGTGATCTAAAGACTGAAAATAGAATAACCTTTCTTTTGAAGTTAGTTCAGAATATCTGATCCTCATCCCCCATTCTGTTTTCTTACTCCCGCTATAACTTCTTCCCTACATCCCACTCCGCTCCTATCACCCTAATGTTTTTTTCTCCTGTATAACCTACTAACTACGGTATGCGAATAATGTTTTGGCTGAAGCTAGCCAAGAATCATGAAGTGGCACCTAATGTTGATGCTTGGAATGTTTTTTAAGATGTTTAATTCGTGTTTATTCTCATTAAGAAAACGGGATTTTTTCGCATGATCTAATAACACTTTTCCTCAATAAAAAAAATTCGTTTGAAACAGCTGTAGTGAATGAACCAATTTCCATCTGTTGTCACTTATTTATTATTCGCATTACTCGGAACTTGCAATTAGCGTGGATCTGGAGTTCGTTACGCCCGGTACAATGAGTACGGTGTGTACTGAGGTACAACATTAAGACCCTCGTTATATTCCGTCGGGTTTTTGCGATCATATATGCAACTGGAATATTAATCCGTCTATACTCAGCTAGAAAAACAAGAACATTAAAAAAAAACATGCAAGATAAGAGAAGAGAAGATAAAGAAAAGACGTGGCAGAAATAA
>NC_043005.1:8801487-8818987 GCF_006345805.1 Octopus sinensis | reverse complement strand
TGCATTTTCGCTCGGTTTATACAAGGGAAGTAACTCTCTAAAAATTTATTATTAAATCTCAGAACGTAAAAAGCTACAGTAACACCCCCCCCTTTTTGGTTAGCCATATTGAGATGGCTATTATACTTTACATCTCTAAAAATGCTTATATAGTTATTTCCCTTACAAACCTGAGCAATGCCGGGTGATACTGCTAGTATATATATATATTTATATATATATGTGTGTGTGTGTGTATGCATATATACATACATACACACACACATACATGCATACGAAATGAAAAAAGAGATCATGAGCAAGGTAAATATGTTTCTCTTAAATACATTATGCAGTTGTGTACACCACCGAGGGATGCATATAAAATCGGTGGAAGATAGATTTCTGGAATATTGTATGGAATGAAAACGATAGAGAAATTGAAGTGGCGGAATATGTTAGACAGAAAATTCGAAGAGGCATAAGATCCCAGAGGGGACCTAAAATATTTGAATATATTGTATTTGACGGTAAGAGATAAAGAACTTGAAATAAAGTGACAGAAACAGTTTAAGCGAGAAAGACGAACAGATATTGAAGTGTCGTAGCAGCACATTGTGTATGGCCTGTCTCGAAATAGGTTTAACATGTTGAAAGGATGCAATTATGACGTTGCTCCCTGCAGTCTACTTTTATATGTGGATATAAGACTCACCATTTAAATTCTAAAGTTATTTTTGTTATTTTGGTTGGTTTTTTTCTTTTGCTAAAAGGTCGATACTTACAACTTCAATGGATCAAATATGCAACTTAATTCTTTAACAAAGCAGTGAAGGCCAAAACCGAAACGACCAAAATCAGTCCTAATGCTTTAGGGTATTTAAATATGCACATTCCGATCCGAATCTCCGGCAATCGGCTATCCTTTTTCTTCATATCGTAGATGATTGAATATATATCACACAAATATATTCGGCTATCCTTAATTATAAAGTATACTATGTAAACCATGCCTACTCTTTGTAACAATAAATTATTCCTAGAATACTATGTTTAATAGAAGTAGAGATCGTTGGATTTGTAAATGGGTCAAAGTTTCTTATATTACGAAAGGTGTGGTGAAATCGCATAAATACAGGGCATCCCAGTTTTTACGATAACGCTAAAATCCTTTATGTAAGTAAAAAGGTTTATGTATCTTCAATTGGTTGTAACCACCGAGTATAAAGCAAACTGAATTTGTTGAGAGCAGGGTATTATAATAAGTATTATAATATCGGAAGTATTTTTACATAACTGAGAAGCAGCCGAGAAATTTCGTTATATTTGTGTTAGCAAGAGAAGAGAAGTGACGATGAATTTGCCTGGCCGTTCGAATTCATTAAATATCTGCGGTTAAACCTGAAAGATTGCTTACTAATATTTAAAAGATTATGACTGAGAAAAAAGAAAACTTACTTGAGTGATTAGAGAAACAACTGGATCTCTACGAAAACCTGGAACAGAGGGAACCCACTAAGATTATATTAGGACCATACTTAATCAAGCTTCGGAAGAAATCATTTTAGAAATAGGGATAGTACTGGTGGAAGGGGATTTTGCAGCGACTATTTGTGAAGGAGATGGAACACAATTCATCTTCATTTTGAATTCACTCAAAGTGTTTCGTATAAGTTACAGAAAAGAACTTTATTCCACATGATTTCAGTTTCCCTGAATATCAGACACAACTAACGGCTGAGATTGGAATGTTACTCATGGTATACTGACACCTTTTCCGATGGGATGATAATTTTTTAATCTACTGTTAAAACATTATAAATCTATAGAACTTGAGATATGTCTGTCTTAAATTGACCCTGGGAAGGAATATGCATTTAACAGGTTCACTTTACAATCATATGTTTTCGTGTTCGAGCACATTGCGTACTGAAATTGAGTAAGAAACTTTATTCAAGTTCCTTACATTCGAAAACTATTTCTCATCTTTGTTAAATTCATGTGCTTGTACTTGTATAAACAACAACTGCTCGCTCAACTGAAATTACGCTGCTAGTGCTTTAATATACTTTGTTAATGGAAACATGAATGGTAATTCTGGACCAACATGCTACACTGGAGTATCAGCAAATGAATTTTAAAACGCTGTATTAATGACATAGACAATCGCTCACAAACCCATACAGGACTCGTTAATGGTTTTCTCCAAATAAATTTAGGCATTGATAGAAACTTATCAAAACACTTTTGAACATATACAGTAGTTATAGAAATAATGCTACTTTTTATCTTTGTGTTAGGGAAAAGCACAAAGTCAGGACTTTTTTGTAAAGAAAGAGTGTGTCTTCGAAACTGAGCCCACTATTTGACTGGTACTTGCTTTTTTCAACTTCGATGCGCTGAAATTAAAAGATGGCCTCACTAGGAATTGAAGACAGGATATAAAAACTGAATGTATCGCTGCAAGGTTTTTCACCCATGACAAGCTAACGCTTCTCTTAGTTCCCCACCCCAACTTCCAGGAAATATACTAATAATATGTCGAGATAATTACTGCTTGATTGCAGGACTGGATTTTGTCTGCATTTGTTTGTACAGAGAAAAATATTTGCTGTGTTGTTATAAAATGACACATCTAATATAGAAATTTTAATTTCAATGCAATGTTACTGCCACTACTTTATTCTTTACACTCTCCTGTGCTTCCACCACCTCACACACATATACACACACACACACATTCTCTCTTTACCTATCTTTCTATCTCACTCTCTCTTTCTCTTTCACTCTCTCTCTCTCTCTCACACGTTACAAACTGTTGCCATTTTTTATAAGTTTATGTGTGAATGGAATTCCGAGTACGTCAGCATTGAACGATATATCTTCTCTATTTCTCACTTTCTTCTTTTCTCTCTTTCCCTTATTGATTTACTATACATTATATCTATCTCGTAGGCTCTTCAATATTCTAAAGTTCTCAAAATATTTTTATGAGTGCCTTTTTTGAGTATCGTAAACGCATACCTTTAACCTATTGGCATTAGATAATAAAAGATTTTCTTTTTATTCTTGCACCTGACACCAATCATAATGGTTTGTGGGTGGGTGCTTTGTATGTTGAATATTCACATTAATGTTTGCCTGCTTCATCCTCAAACACTCTACGAAGATCGATGATTAGAAACTCGAAGGTTATATTTCATCTCAAACATGTGAGTGCGTATGTATCTGCCAGCTTACGTGTACGTGTATGTTACCTGGTTTGTTTGTTCCGCTTCAACAAATACCAATCTCTAAAATAAGTATAATCAAGTACTGCTGTCTATTTGAACTCCTAAAATTTAAGTTCTTCTACGGTTCCAGTAATATAGGTCAGGAGTGAAAGAATCAAAATAAATGCATGATATATTTGCGTCACGGAAAATGACCACACTATGTTCTAGTCATGATAATATTATCTCTTAATTACTTGAAACACCCGCTTCGAGGCAGTTCTGTTTTAACATTCAGCTATACCCCACTTCAACAATATGTGCGATTTTGAACGCCTATGTGTATTTTAAAGCAAGAAAGAAGTAAATCTATATATGCATAAGTGGTGATCGACGTATAATATACATAATACATATACATAAATTGACATATTCAGGCATATGTACATATATATATATATATATATATACTCTCTTTTACTCTTTTACTTGTTTCAGTCATTTGACTGTCGCCATGCTGGAGCACCGCCTTTAGTCGAGCAAATCGACCCCGGGACTTATTCTTTGTAAGCCCAGTACTTATTCTATCGGTCTCTTTTGCCGAACCGCCAAGTGACGGGGACGTAAACACACCAGCATCGGTTGTCAAGCAGTGCTAGGGGTACAAACACAGACACACAAACACACACACACACATATATATATTATATATATATATATATATATATATATATAATACTCTCTTTTACTCTTTTACTTGTTTCAGTCATTTGACTGTCGCCATGCTGGAGCACCGCCTTTAGTCGAGCAAATCGACCCCGGGACTTATTCTTTGTAAGCCCAGTACTTATTCTATCGGTCTCTTTTGCCGAACCGCCAAGTGACGGGGACGTAAACACACCAGCATCGGTTGTCAAGCAGTGCTAGGGGGACAAACACAGACACACAAACACACACACACACACATACATATATATATATATTATATATATATATATATATATATATATACATATATACGACAGGCTTCTTTCAGTTTCCGTCTACCAAATCCACTCACAAGGCATTGGTCGGCCCGAGGCTATAGTAGAAGACACTTGCCCAAGGTGTCACGCAGTGGGATTGAACACGGAACCATGTGGTTGGTGAGCAAGCTACTTACCACACAGCCACTCCTGCGCCTATATATATATATATATATATATCATGTAGGCACACATATTTGAATCGAGATAAATTCACACACGAAGGAACATGAATTTAAACGTGTATGCACACATATACACATGTGCAGATAAGTACAAACAAACATACATACATACATACACATATGCAAACTTATAAACGTAGGTCTAGATTTTCCAGTGTATTGTTCCATTAGAAACATCACACATTTCAGACCGGCGAGGATTTGAGAGGGTTAAGCACAGTTATAAAATTGCTTTTCTGCAGTTTAGTATCACTTATATTGTTGCCGACATTAAAACTACGTCGGAAGGGCAGCGTCTCTCTATTAATTTCCGCTTTAGCAAACTCACTGCTGCATAACTTTTATTATATATGAGATCTATACATCTAAACCCAAGAAGTGCACGCACAGGAAAGATCGAATATACATACATGCTTGCATGTAAGCATACATAGTCAGACACAGACATACATGTACACACACACACGCACACACACACACACACACACATATATATATATATTTATTTATATATACGTATGCAGACAAGCACATAGAAACATACAAATACACACACCCATGTTCACACGCAATTTATAGGCAAGTGTGCGTGAGTATGCTAGTATAAGATTCATAATATATGTGTATTTAGCTTCACCGCAAGTCAATTATCTGTGAGTGTAGATATTCTCAACCAAAGTTTTATGGTAATCGTCAGACAAAACGGTCGACGTGTCATCTCTGATCAAATATTTCGTTTCATTTCGATACAATGCAGCTCACAAGAAGAGATGGAGCAAGCAAAATATCTGCTGCATCACAAATTAAACACTAATGCCAGCGTTATTCGACAAAGATTCAATGGGGTTTCAATTATACCTGACAAAGGCACTTGAAATATCTTGAGATAATGTCAAGTACTCAAGATATTCAAGTGTCTAGATCAAATGTAGGTACTTCGTTAACAACATGGATTTTCATTCCCTAATAAGATTTTATTCACCCATTGAATATTTTTATCACATGAAATTGACAGCTGTATTGTATCTTGGATGTGTGTTACGTAATGAAATATTCTTTCATACAGGAACAACACAACAATTCTAAATATATGAGGAATGAAACCTTGGTCCTTTTATGAGTTTTAGTGGCTGCTTTAGGGTCATGTTGAGAAATACACCAGATATGCGTTGCAAAATTTGAATAATGAAATAAAATAAATGCTTCAAATCAGAGATAGAAAGCTTAATGTATGAGAATGATATATCAATGAGTTGTGGAAAGAAGGAAAGGACCTTTCCATCTAGTTCGTTCTTACTGAGAAAATGAGATTCTGACATATTGCTCTCATCTACGACTATCCTTAGTATAATCTGATGTATTCCTCGCCGTCAAGAGTCTGCACCAGCTCTAATCGCAATCAAATCTACTATATGTTGAGTGTTTAAAGGAATATTGATACCTCATCTGTTGCAATAAAAATATTTGTATCTTTTCTAGGTTAGCATCAAGGTAAAGTCCGTCACCTTATCGACATTTGAACTGACGGGACATAATCTACGCTTTGTCATAATACGACATTGTAAATATGTTCATAGGAGATAGATATCAGAATAACGTCCCTCAGTCACTGAAAGCACCCAATCTGATAACATTTATTGTAGAATTTCTCTTGTATTTGTAAAAATATTGACAATTCATTGTGGAACAATCGTGGTGATAATAATGAAGGTCGTAATACTTAATGTGAGGAAATTAATGTTAACTCTAATGCTAATAACAAACCAAGAAAATAATTTAATCAACCAATTATGCATGTTATGCTCTATCAATAATAAGTTTTCTATCAATTTGATTTATAGTAAAAGGATAACTTTAATACAGTTTCCATGTTTAATATACATTTTACGTCAGGCGGCGAACTGGGTAGAACCGTTAGCACTCCGAATACTTAACGATATTTCGTTCGCCTTTATGTTCTGACTCCAAATTCTGCCGAGGTGGACTTTGCCTTTCATCTTTTCGGAGGTCAATAAAATAAATACCAGTTGAATACTAGGATCAGTGAAATTTACTTAGTCTCGTCCCTGAAATTGCTGGTCTGGTGCCAAAATTTGAAATCACTAATATACATTAGGTGAAGGATTATACCGTTGCTTACAATTTACCAGATAACTAAACAATGTTTCTGTGTATTCAAACTGATGAGAGGGAAGCAGTGCCACTGCAACCCTGCAACTAGGGAAAAACAAATATCATATCTTTTGTTTATGCACCAGATTGTTGTAGCAAGATATGCACACTCTATCTATGAGTTTGATTAATTGATTTAAAACATTGATTCGACAACAGTACATATTTTATGAAACCCTGAAAAATCTAAAGCAAATATGCCAAAAGAAAGTAAGCCAAAAGACGTAATAAATAATGATGGTAATGCCGAGTTCTGGTGCGGGAACTTATCATAGATTTTGGAGGAAAGGACTCAAATTTTGTGATATACTGTCGTAAAGCAGCGATCCTTATTTCTTCGACCTCAGGAGGATTCAAGTTGAAGCCATCTCTAATAGGGTTTCATCTAAAATTTCTAAAGAATTTAATGTAAATACTCCACAACCTTTCTACCTACTTATTTGACCATTACCTTGTTTACTTTCACTTCCTATGAGGACATAATCTTTCATGAATGAATACAAGTCGATTCAAGTGGCGTCAATTATTGCGTTGTACAAGTTATTGACCTGTGAGTTATGAAACGTTAGTTGTCGGTAGATTATTATGATTCAGCCAACGACGGTTCAGACAGATGTTGTAATATGTATATCTAAATTTGATATAAGGTCTGACACTTCGGAAGATGTGCTTTATGGGTAATATTAATCCCAGTATTTCACTAATATAATTTTATCAACCCATGAAGGATGAAAGGTATTGATCATCTAGTGGCGATTCAATATCTGCATGCATAAAGATGTAATTTTATAACTAATGGTTATTTTGTTGGCCACTTTGCCTATTCTGTCATGAAAGAAGCTTATTCGTAATTGACATAGAAAGAAAATCAGGGAAATATTAAAGACAAAATCGACCCATGACATTTCCGTGTGAAACTCAGAAAGTAACAGACCTAATTAAATGGCGAAACGTTTTTGTCTGGCGATTTACTTATTCTACCACCTACTACTCTAAATGCTTGGAAAGGTTATCAGTTTTACAAAACAATTTTGATTAGCAAAATCTCAGTACATGAATGGAAGACAAATTTGATCCTGACAGATTTTGACTTGTATCTAACAAGACGTAAATAAATATTGCAATCCATTTAGTCCGGCTATCTATTGATACTCATCGCTTATATTGATATAAATAGCTAACAGCGACGCGCTTGGCAGCGAGTTTATATTGGTTTAAATTAACCCTAGTACTTTTTCCTATTTTACCAATTCTAAAGTGCAGATACATGATATTACAAGGAGTGGAATTTGAACTCAAAATGCAAATGTCGTCAGCAACTTCTTTGCATTTTCGTTCACCCTTTTTCCTCTAACGCCATCACCATCTGCATGAAATATACTACTGATTTCTGAAGTTGTCCCAAGGTTTCAAATGCTGCATTGACCCAGTATTTATCTTTAATTCAACTCCTGAAGAGGGAAAAACCGAAAGACGATTCCAGTAAGATATGAACTCAGTATGAAAATAAGCATTACCTGGTGAGCGCAATGTTTTTCGTCCGCCTCTTCAGTAATAATACCACCCCACACACCATCCGCGTGAAATGTAATGTTATTAACGACTGTAATATCATCGCTGTCCATAGTTATTGATAAATATCTGGTATTACATTATTGATTTTTTTCCTTCCGTAGAATGCATAACATTTGCGATAACAATCAGACATATCGAAATAACTATTGTAGGTCATCACACCGATTACGTTGAAATATTACACTTGAAGGCCATCAAATTGATTAGAAATAAAAAAAAAATAGAGGGTCGCGATGAGTCAAGGACAAATATTCTAAATTATATCAGATCGGAGGAGATAGTAAAATATAATTTTCCCTAGAGACATAATTTTTTCTAAATCATGTGACGCATAAAGAGAAAACATACAATTTTACCAACTACCAAGAAAGCCTCTAAGCGTTGGCTCGGTCTTCTATAACAAAACAAAAAAAATGCAAACAAGTTATCACAACAGCTATGAAATGACGAGAACTTTATCAATGCAGCGTATCATATATTAAAAAATGTCGTGGTGGTCACGGTGGAAAAGCTTCCATATAGCTTCGGTACGTTATTTACATCGTCAAATTTTCATTAGTTTATCCTCTAATTCACACATTTACTCTCCCTCTGATACGTATGCAAAACACTCTGGTCGTCTCACTACTATCTACTCCACTCACACCTTCTCTTCCTCATTTCTCTAAGAAAACTAATTATTTCGGTGCATTAACGACATTCACTCCCCACTCACACTCTCTTCTGTTAAACACTACACATACGAAACTACTTTCGTTCCACCATTTAATACAACACTGGCTGGATGCACGGCATATATTTTTTTTACTCCAACATTTATCGGTTTTCTCTACTTATCTATCCAAACAGATGGAACGACAATAACTCTTGATGCCACGCAATAATACGTAAACACTGTTAGAGTAATTATTTTATTATTATTATTATTATTATTATTATTATTATTATTATTATTATTATTATTATTATTCAGTAGTTTTATTTTTATAGCGTGCTTTCACTTCACTACCGAGCGCAGCTCTGTGTGCCTTGGGTATGTGATGTGATTTGTTGTGATGCTCTGATGGTTATTGTATGGAAAGTGTTCTGCGTAGGATGTGTGCAGTGCCTAGTAGTGCAATTTTCTGTATGTTATATGTGTTTGTAAGTCCTGGTGTTTTTGTTATATATTTGTCTGAATATTTTTTTATCATGCCTAATGCACCTACTATGATAGGAATTTTTTCTGTTTTTAGATTCCACATTCTGTTTACCTCTATTTCCAAGTCTTTGTATTTTGAGAGTTTCTCCATTTCTTTTAGAGACACGTTGTCATCTGCCGGTATTGATACATCAATTAGAAAGCATTTTTTTTCTTCATGATCTCTGACAACTATATCTGGTCTATTGGCCTTAATTTCTCTGTGTGTATCGGCATATCCCAGAGTATGGTTGCTTTCTCGTTTTCTGTGACCTTTTCTGGTGTGTCCCTATACCATCTTTTTTCTATTATTATTGTTATTATTATTATTATTATTATTATTATTATTATTATTATTATTATCATCATCATGATCATTATTGTTATTATTATAATTATTATTATTATTATTATTATTATTATTATTATTATTATTATTATTATCATCATCATGATCATTATTGTTATTATTATTATTATTATTATTATTATTATTATTATTATTATTATTATTATTATTATTATTATTATTGAGTGTTAGCAATGCATACCATCAAAGTGAAACTGGGGTTAAAATATACGAAACCCCGTATGTCCAGCATGAGGGTACACAGGACACATGCAAAACAATCGTATGTGCGCGAAATGGTGATCGCATACGAAGATAAACAGCACATGATCTTTAAGCTGGGGCCCAGTTGGAATTTTCTTCAGGTTGAGTAGCCCATCCCGCTCAAATGGTCCTTGAATAAGGGTTGTTTAAGGATGTTGAACGAAACACCCATGTCTCCAGAGGTGAATTTTTAAATACCAAAGACTTCCTCTCGGCACATGTCTATGATCCTACCCAACAATTTCTGCTTGTGATCACTGATGCACATATTGTCAGCCACCACAGAACATGCTCAACGGGTTAAGGTCAAACAACTGTAGTCTATTTCTTGTACCAAGACAAAACAATGTACATGATAACATTTCTAATCGGTTAATATCAGAATCCGTGAGAGGCACTGCCTGATGCTGCATCAGGGCATTTATTATTATTATTATTATTATTATTATTATTATTATTATTATTATTATTATTATTATTATTATTATTATTATTATTATTATTCAGTAGTTTTATTTTTATAGCGTGCTCTCACTTCACTACCGAGCGCAGCTCTGTGTGCCTTGGGTATGTGCTGTGATTTGTTGTGATGCTCTGATGGTTATTGTGTGGAAAGTGTTCTGCGTAGGATGTGTGCAGTGCCTAGTAGTGCAATTTTCTGTATGTTATATTTGTTTTTGTTATGTATTTGTTTGAATATTTTTTTATCATGCCTAATGCACCTACTATGATAGGAATTGTTTCTGTTTTCAGGTTCTACATTCTAGTTACCTCTATTTCCAGGTCTTTGTATTTTGAGAGTTTCTCCATTTCTTTTAGAGACACGTTGTCATCTGCCGGTATTGATACATCAATTAGAAAGCATTTTTTTTCTTCATGATCTCTGACAACTATATCTGGTCTGTTGGCCTTAATTTCTCTATCTGTGTGTATCGGCATATCCCAGAGTATGGTTGCTTTCTCGTTTTCTGTGACCTTTTCTGGTGTGTCCCTATACCATCTTTTTTCTGTTGTTATTCCATAATGTTGGCATAGCTTCCAATGTATGTAGGTTCCAACTCTGTCATGTCTGTGAATATATTCCTTCTTAGCCAGGACTGGGCAGCTAGAGATAATATGATTTATTGTTTCTTGTCCATCTCCACATATTCTGCAGTTACTTGTAATATTTCTTTTCATTACATGTTTTTGGTAATTTCTGGTGGGGATGCTTTGGTTTTGTGCTGCAATTAAAAATCCCTCTGTTTCTGCTTTGAGTCCTGAGCTTCTCAACCATTGCTGGGATTTTATTATTATTATTATTATTATTATTATTATTATTATTATTATTATTATTATTATTATTATTATTATCATTATTATTATTATTATTATTACTTTCTTTTCTTCTTTCAAATTTGCTTCCATTTCTTGCCGAGTGTCTTCCCGACTCCTAGGGCAATGAAACTCATAGTATACATTGATAGGCCATTAAACTAAACTCAATAGTTCGTTCACTTTTTAAATTTTTTTTTAAAGTTAAATTAAAATACATGGGTAGTAATAATTCTCACATCGACAATGCTCTTCTCAATACGTGTGATGTACCAGTTAAGACAATCTTTTGCACTTCTTGCAGGGATGGTAAGCCAGGGATCATTCTCATATAATTTTCGGTTCCCTTCTTGATCATTCCTAGTGCTCCTACGATCATTGGTATTGTAACCGCCTTGAGATGCCACATTTTCTCAATTTCAATGAGTAGGTCTTTATATTTTCTGAGCTTGTCAAGCTCTTTCGCTGAGATATTATGATCACAGGGGATGCTCATGTCGATCAATAAGCAAACTCTATTGTTTTGGTCTTTCACAACAATATCTGGTTTATTGGCCTTGATGTTTCGGTCTGTATGTACTGGAAAGTCCCACAGAATGGTTACATTTTCTCCTTCAGTTACAGCCTCAGGGTGGTGATTATACCACTTGTCGGCAGTTTTGATATTGTAATGCTGACTTATTAGTGTAGATATTGGCCAACTCTGTCATGTCTTAATTTATACTCCACTGGTGCTTTACATCCAGAGATTAGGTGGTCCACTGTTTCAATCATATCGTTGCAGAATCGGCATTTTGGGTCTGCTCCATTTTTCATCACATTGGCCTGGTAGTTCCGGGTTAATAGGCTTTGGTCTCGAGCAGCCAGGATGAAACCTTCGCTCTCTGCTTTTAGCCCTGAGCTCCGTAGCCACTGATGGGTTTGCTTTTGGACAACATCAGCTTGTTTGTTGCGGGCCACATATTTGCCGTGCAGAGGTTTTTCCTCCCACCTATCAGCCAAGTGCTCGTGCGCTTTTTTCGTTGCCATTATTTTCACCTTATTATTATTATTATTATTATTGTTATTATTATTATTATTATTATTATTATTATTGGTAGTAGTAGTAGTAGTAGTAGTAGTAGTAGTAGTATCAATATTATCATTAATATTATTATTGTTATTGTTGTTGTTTTTGTTGTTTTGGTTTTACTTTAATTTATACGAGTTGCATCCAAGTTTCCATCAAGTGAGACATCAAGTGAGAACAAGGTTTTGCATCTGATTCTAGGAAGCAAATTGCCATGCAATTGGCCACACGGATGTCTGTGGGAGAAAAACTACCGAGTAAACAAGGGCGCATGCGCATGCAGACGAAATATACGTAGGCTATGTGAGTTACACATGAGTATGACCCTGTGTGATTCGCTTATTGTGGGGCTGCTCGGGTTTAAGTCTACGTACTTGTTTGCTTCTCTTGGCGTTATTTCAAGAGCCCCATCAATAATAGATAATGTTGTTTGGTGATGCCATATTCTTCCGATTTTAATCTCCAGTTTATTTTTTGTTTGTTTTTTTTTTATATTTCATCAGTTTTTAAAATATTTGCTCAGTGTTTTTGTCGACTGAGGCTGCAACATGAATCAGAAGACCAATCTCCACAATATGATTTTGCACAATGAAAATATTATTATTATTATTATTACTTTTTTCTTCTTCTTTCAAATTTGCGTCCATTTCTTGCCGAGTGTCTTCCCGACTCCTAGGGCAAAGAAACTCATAGTATACATTGGTAGGCCATTAAACCAAACTCAGTAGTTCGTTCATTATTTTTTTTTTTAAAGTTAAATTAAAATACATGAGCAGCAACAGTTCTCACATCGACAATGCTCTTCTCAATACGTGTGATGTACCAGTTAAGACAATCTTTTGCACTTTATTATTATTATTATTATATTATTATTATTATTATTATTATTATATTATTATTATTATTATTATTGTTATTATTATCATCATCAACATCATCATCATCATTATCGTCATCACCATCATCATCATTATTTTTATTATTATTATTATTATTATTATTATTATTATTATTATTAATATTATTACTATTATTATTATTATTATTATTATTATATTCTCATAAATTAACTCTGAACGTAGATTTATACAAACAGGAACAGCAATGTGAGCTTCAGATATCATACTTTTATCCCTGTTCATATCTGAATAACATCTGCGTCAAACAGTTTTGCAGACTAAATAGTATGTACTCAGTGGACCCGTTTGTACATTATGCACTATAGTCTAAAAATATGAATGAAAGACCTAGCCATCATGTACTTTTAGATAGTAAAACAGGTAGAAATACTTTTGATCATGAGACAACGTAAGTAGGTTAGCTTCAGAAGTAACTAGCAACAACATCCAGTTTTACTGACTGACTGGTAATAACAATTAGATCTCCACAAAATCCAGCCGTGCCGTATTTGGAAAATGGGTTCATTGGATAATGCTACCTGTAAATCTGAAAAATACACTCGTAGTGATCATGGGTCAAACGTCCACGATTATGAATTAAAAAAAACACAGCAACCGATGACAACAACAGCAGCAACAACAAATAGGCGCAGGAGTGGCTGTGTGGTAAGTAGCTTGCTAACCAACCACATGGTTCCGGGTTCAGTCCCACTGCGTGGAATCTTGGGCAAGTGTCTTCTGCTATAGCCCCGGGCCGACCAATGCCTTGTGAGTGGATTTGGTAGACGGAAACTGAAAGAAGCCTGTCGTATATATATATATATATATATATATATATATATATGTATATGTGTGTGTGTTTGTGTGACTGTGTTTGTCTCCCTAGCATTGCTTGACAACCGATGCTGGTGTGTTTACGTCCCCGTCACTTAGCGGTCCGGCGGAAGAGACCGATAGAATAAGTAGATAGAATAAGTACTGGGCTTACAAAGAATAAATCTTGGGGTCGATTTGCTCGATTAAAAGGCGGTGCTCCAGCATGGCCGCAGTCAAATGACTGAAACAAGTACAAGATTAAAAGAGAAAAAGAGTAACAACAATAATAACAACAACATTAAAATCAGAATATGAGATACTAGTGATGGTTTGCGTGGTCAGTAGTTACTCCAAATGATAGTCATTGGGAAAGTCTGATTGCTTTAAATATTGTGATGAAGGAAGACTTTTCGTTTCAGTGTCCAGTCTTTCGTCTGAAACAGAAGAGAGAAAAAATTGCAATTAATTTTTTTATTCTTGCAAGGCAGTGTACTCTTACTCTTTTACTTGTTTCAGTCATTTGACTGCGGCCATGCTGGAGCACCGCCTTTAGTCGAGCAAATCGACCCCGAGACTTATTCTTTGTAAGCCCAGTACTTATTCTATCGGTCTCTTTTGCCGAACCGCTAAGTGACGGGGACGTAAACACACCAGCATCGGTTGTCAAGCAATGCTAGGGGGACAAACACAGACACACAAACATATATACACACATATATATATATACATAATATACGACGGGCTTCTTTCAATTTCCGTCTTCCAAATCCACTCACAAGGCATTGGTCGGCCCGGGGCTATAGCAGAAGACACTTGCCCAAGATGCCACGCAGTGGGACTGAACCCGGAACCATGTGGTTGGTTAACAAGCTACTTACCACACAGCCACTCCTGTAGATGGAAATATTTAAAATAAAGATGTAATTTGTGATATGCGGCGGTGGATGGTGACGGAGGCAGGCTGTCAGAGCAACAGAGGAGTAATGTAGAAGATAGACCAACATAAGAAGAAGAAAGCTAGAATTAAAGAGGAAATGTAGATGAAACCAAAATCCTCAAACCGAGAGGAGCAGGTTTTTGTGTTCGAAATGTATTTGTACCTTCGTCGATCAAAGTGGACAATGCATCTACTCAAGTAGGCGTAGGCCCAGGTAAGATTTTTGAGGCAGTCTAAAATTGTTCATGCATGCAAATAACCACTCTAAGCGAGGTTATCCAAAGGACAAAGGCCAACGAGTTGAGCTAATACAGCTTCGCATTATAGTCGTGGCAACCGTTGCTCTCAGAAGTCAGATATCGGAAAGAAAACAGAAAAAAAATATCTTCCCCGCCTTTCTAACTTTCACTCATCAATCCACTGTCCTGAATTGTACTTTTCCATCGACTTCGAAATTATAATAGTTAAAGCTAATCTCGGTGTGATTTGAACCGAGCTCGCCGAGTGTTGAATTAAATGCCACGAAGTATTGTAATCAATGTTTAAATGATTTTGCCAATTCCCGAGTTAATGTTCAGAATAATGTTTCAAACAGGGCGGGCAATATATCTACTCCACTGTGATTCTCTCCTCAGCTATTGTTTATATAAACTTTAGCTAATTCTAACACACCATAGCCATTCACACTCTATATATAGTATACCTAATGAATTTTATATCATCTACGTGAAAAGCTAATAGAACCTCATATAGCATCACTGTTCCCTATTGCTTTGCTGTAAATATTTGGTCATCATGATATCGAATATGTTATATTAATGACTTTGAAATGCGATAATATCTCAGTTTCATGAGATATGCACACTAACACATGCACTCACAAAAATACAGACTCATATAAAGGCACATAAACACACCGACGCTATCTAATACCTTGTTTTCTCCTTTTACATCTATATGCATGTGTATCTTTTCTCAAAGTCAGAATGCTGCCCCTACATTGAGAAGGGAATATGTATGAATATGTATATATAACATTTAGTATTAGATTCTTTTCACATTACATGTGATGACAAAGGTCTGTGAAAATGACTGTGTTAACACAGCATAGAGCTAGATATTTTACGTAATTTTAATTGTTGCATAGTCTTAGCGTCAAATTTGCGTTTCAGTTCGCTCGAGAGAAATCCCTAGTGTAGTAGTACGAATTGTTAGATTTACAATGGTATAGAGCTGTCATTAAATGCTTCACAATACCTGTATGAGCATCTAAATACTGAATTTAGCTTCATATTGAGGTAGAATTACATGGTTTTGAATAAGATTCCATTGGTGAGTCATTATCATATCATCTTATAGAAGAGTGAGGACGCACGAATGATAGGATGATGTAATATTTACCTCGTATTTATTTTGGTTGATCATCTCATAGCCATCATAGTCTCATATTACTGATAAAAGGCTAGGTAAGGAAACGTACGCATATTTCAGATTCCTATTTTGAATTTTACTCGTTCCCCTTCCCTACAAACCACAAACTACGTATATAATCACAACAATCATTATGTTATGCTACATTTTGAAAGAAAAGAAATGATAGAATAGTAGGCGCAGGAGTGGCTGTGTGGTAAGTAGCTTGTTTACCAAACACATTGTTCCGGGTTCAGTCCCACTGCGTGGCACCTTGGGCAAATGTTTTCTACTATAGCCTCAGGCCGACCAAAGCCATGTGAGAGGATTTGGTAGACGGAAGTTGAAAGAAGCCTGTCGTATACATGTATATATATATGAGTGTGTGTGTCTGTGTTTGTCCCCCTAGCATTGCTTGACAACCGATGCTGGTGTGTTTATGTCCCCGTTACTTAGCGGTTCGGCAAAAGAGACCGATAGAATAAGTACTGGGCTTACAAAAGAATAATTCCCGGGATCGAGTTGCTCGATTAAAGGCGGTGCTCCAGCATGGCCGCAGTCAAATGACTGAAACAAGTAAAAGAGTAAAAGAGTAAGAGTAAAGATACTAATGTTTTGCTTTATTTAATTAGCCCACTATGTTTCGAGTTCAATTCTCACCATCGAAATTTCCTAAAAGTATGCCTTCATGTTGACCGATAGAATAAGTACTAAAAGGTGGTGCTCCAGCATGGCCGCAGTCAAATGACTGAAACAAGTAAAAAGAGTAAAAAGAGTATGTTAGATAAAAAGACTTGCAGTAATGCGCTAGGGTTAGTACGACCCTTATGACCCTTTCTTTCTCTCTTATGCTTTTGTAGTATTTTATCAATGAATCAAATCAATATTTCCAATGCATATTCTATTAACGAAACTCTGATATTGTGAAGGAATGAACGCATAATACATAGAGTCAACATCGGCTTATAGAGAGCAGCTATCACATGAACGTAAGACAATCTGAACTAATATTTACTCAACTATGGACAGGATTATTGATAACATTATTTTAAATGTGCATTGTCCTTGATGCAAGGACAAATATCCTCGTGTGGGATATATCAACCGGGACCTC
>NC_043005.1:8781487-8796487 GCF_006345805.1 Octopus sinensis | reverse complement strand
TATATATTCTTGAAGGTACAATAACCCACCACACAGACACACACGCATACATCAGTGTAACAACTTTCAGATGAAACATTTAGACCTCATATTGTGTAATAGTGAAAGCAGATTTTATTCTCAGAAGGCAAAGTCGGAATTACAAGTGAATTATGCCAACTGTCTCACCGGGAATGGTAGATAGGGAGAAAAGCAAATTAAATTTTTCAGCTGTAAATAAAATATATGATAACGTATCACACGAATAATTGCTCCGAATTCGGTATTGATGGAACTGTTGTAGATAACAACGTTATCTACAATACTACAACTCCCGACTTTAAAATAGCCACGTTTCGTTACAGATTTATATATTTACTCTTTTATGTATCTACTGATTTATAATGTATTGGTATATGTACAAAACGCTAGGTTTGAATGTATGAGTGGTTTTATATTATGTGGATACAGAATGCAAGTTTTACGGGGGTAATATGAGAAATGCACCGTACTTTGTCTAACTGATTCTAGAACGGCAGTTATATGCGAGGATGAGAATTTATACAGATGATACACACAGGAAACATTTTGTTCATAGATACAAACATGCTTTGCATACACTACACACACACACACACACACACTTGCGTGCCACGAGCTCGCGCACGCAGACACACATATGTATCTAGATATGCGCGTACGAACATTATATAATACTAGCAGTATAGCCCGGCGTTGCTCGGGTTTGTAAGGGAAATAACTATATAAGCATTTTTAGAGATGTAAAGTATAATAGCCATCTCAATATGGCTAACCACAAAGGGGGGGGGGTGTTGCTGTAGCTTTTTAAGTTCTGAGATTTAATAATACATTTTTAGAGAGTTACTTCCCTAACATATGCCAAAAATGCATTAAAAATGGGAAAAATTGATGGTAATTTTTTTTTAAAACGTAGACTCATCGTAAACGCGCGCTAAACCCCAGAAGGGCTCGATATGAATCACGACTATAAGATACCCGGTATTGGTTAAACTGCACCGCAAAATGTGGGAGTAGTTAGGAATCTAAATCGTAGGAGACAGACAGCACACAACCTCGCTTTTATATATAAAGATATAGTGAGCGGAAGAGTTCCGATAACTTGGAATTATCTTTCCAGTTACAATTACAATAGAGAAACGTTTCTTTATTCAAAATATAGAAATAACAAGTAAGAGATACATGCATCGGTGTCATTTGTAAAGACGCATTGACATTATATTTACTCAGTACTTCACATTCTCAGATAATTCTAGGTGGCCATCTGGCAATTTGGGAAACTTCAGCGGTCCGACTTGCCAGGAGGGAACGTCGGACTGCTGAACGGGAATACAGGTTGCATAAATCAGACACCAACAGGAAGAAGCGGAATAAATCCTCCAACCATCTCAAGCAAGTGACAAAAAAAGCAGTGCTTGAATTTGAACAGTGCATAGCAGCAATCCTGACAGCAAGGTTTTCTGGAAATATGTGCATTCCAGCAGAGACCTCACTCTCCAGTGGGCCCTCTTCGCAACCCTCACAAAAACCAGATCACTGACGACCCCAAGGAATGCGCAGAACTCATTGCCGAGTGCTATGCAAACATATTCACTGTGAAAGTCAAAATGTACCATCTTCACCATCACTAACAGCAAACTCCATAACAACTATGGAATTTACACCTGCAATGCTGCGAACGTCACCTTCAAAATAAGCGCAACTATGCCTCCCCTGGTCTCGATGGAGTTACATACCTGCTTCTCAAACGTGGCAGGCACTTCCTTTTACACCAGCTTTCTATTTTCTTCCAGTACTGTCTCAACAATGGTGCTACTCCGGAGCAGTGGAAAACTGCCAGTGTCATTCCTCTGTTCAAAAGGGCGACCCGCACATCACCTGTCAACTATCGCCCAGTCAGTCTCACAGCTGTATTGCAAAACTGATGGAATCGTGTGTCAGAGAAACACTCTGGAACTTCTGGAGCTCTCACAGTCTCATCCGACCCTCACAATATGGATTTGTCCCTAACTCCAGCTGCAGTGACCAGCTTGTCGAGTTCCTTGAGGACATTACTCAGATTACTGACAGTGGCTCATGGGTGGATGTTGTCTACCTTGACTTTGCTAAGGCTTTCAACTCTGTGCCACACAAAGGCTTATGGTGAAACTCTCTGCAATGGGTGTGGGGGATGACCTTTTTAACTGGTTGAAATCCTTCATCCTCAGCCGAAAGGAGGTAGTTACAGTTCTAGGACAGCACTCTACACCATATGAGATGTCATCGGGTGTACCACAGGGATCTGTCCTGGGTCCCCTCTTGTTGTGGCATACATTAACGACATAGATGCCAATTTAAGGAATGCCACAGTATTGAAATATGCAGGACGACATCAAGCTGTACCTTGAAATCAAGAGGACAGATCCTGATGTCTACAACTCTTTCCTGCAATCAGACCTAGACAATGCAGCAATGGATCACAGACTGGCAACTGAAACTGGCTGTGGACAAGTGTACCACCATGCATTGGGAGAAAAAAACCCTGCGTTCAATACTCCCTCCACAACACTGATATCAAGAAATCCTCTTGCGAGCGTGACCTAGGCATCACTGTCAGCAGTGATTTGCGTTGGTCGAAGCATATCTCTAAGATTGTCAGGAAGGCCGAGGGTGTCTTGGCATCACTCAGCAGGTTTTGTTAGCCGCTCTCAGCCCATCTATTTAAAACTGTATACAGCTATGGTACGACCACACTTGGAATTCGCATCATCAGTTTGGAACCCCTATCTTGCACAGAACATTGACCTCCTGGAATCTGTCCAGAGACGTGCAACCAAACGCATACCCTCCATCAGACACCTACCATATTCTGAGCGCGCCTTGTTTCCCTGGGCATGGATTCACTGAAGCTCCGGCGTTTGGCGACGGACTTGGTAAACACCCACAAGGTTATCAACCACCTCACCAACAACAACACTGAACACCTTTTGATCTCCATGTGTCTAACACACGTGGACATGCCTACAAAGTCAGAAAACAATACAGCTCCCATGACTTTCGGAAACATTTTTTCACGCTCAGGGTGTTGTGAAGCGTGGAATAAACTGCCTGCATCAGTTGTTGACTGCCATGACACTGCATCCTTTAAGGCCCTCATGCTTTCCGAAATCCGTCGAAACTACACCTGATTATATATACACTTTAGATGAGTTGTAGTGCACCTGAGCACTGTACACAATTATTATTATTATTATTTTTTATTGTCGTGAGCAGGTATAAAAATCCTTTCGACTCTCTCTCGCATGATTAAACGAACCAACGTGTATACTGAACCCCCAACCACATGGTTGCGGGTTCAGTCCCACTGCGTGGCATCTTGGGCAAGTGTCTTCTGCTATTGCCCCGGGACGACCAATGCCTTGTGAGTGGATTTGGTAGACGGAAACTGAAAGAAGCCTGTCGTATATATGTATATATATATATGTGTGTGTGTGTGTGTGTCTGTATTTGTCCCCCTAGCATTGCTTGACAACCGATGCTGGTGTGTTTACGTTCCCGTCACTTAGCGGTTCGGCAAAAGAGACCGATAGGATAAGTACTGGGCTTACAAAGAATAAGTCCCGGGGTCGATTTGCTCGACTAAAGGCGGTGCTCCAGCATGGCCGCAGTCAAATGACTAAAAAGTGTAAAAGAGTAAACGAGTAAAGAAAGAGAGAGATATAAATTTAAATTTAAAATGAGGGTGAGAAATTAGATATTAATTTAATTAACCTCGATTTCGCACCAGTGGTCTAGCATATAAAAAAACTGAAGGTTCAGTAAAATTGTATAATATACATATTAGAGGGAAACCATTATGGTAAGACCATAGCGGATCTATTTCTAGCATACGAGTGTTCAGATAGTGGCTTCCCTCTAATATATATATATATAAACAGGAGATTTGATGACATATCTGGTGTTATTTATTCACCATTGCACGTGTTTCATTTACTAAAAGAAATAATAAAATTGTGTTGAAGAAATATCTAAGGTAACCCCTATTAGATTTTCTTCACACACTCTATCAAATAGCAAAGTTTACATTTGGATGAAGCCTTTATTTATAATTATAATCAGTAATCAGAAGTCCTCGAGATAGTTGAATTATAACCCTCTCTATCTAACATATATATATCCGTGTGTGTGTGTGTGTGAGTGTGTGCGCATGTCCGCTCGTATGTGTGAATCTATGTGTGGATGGATGGACGGATGGATGGATGCAAGTATGGATGGATGCAGGGATGTGTCCATCTTTATATGTATACGTATATATTCATATGTGGAGGCGCAATGGCCCAGTGGTTAGGGCAGCGGACTCGCAGTCGTAGGATCGCGGTTTCAATTCCCAGACCGGTCTTTGTGAGTGTTTATTGAGTGAAAACACCTAAAGCTCCACGAGGCTCCGGCAGGGGATGGTGGTGATCCCTGCTGTACTCTTCCGCCACAACTTTCTCTCACTCTTACTTCCTGTTTCTGTTGTACCTGTATTTCAAGGGGCCGGCCTTGTCACTCTCTGTGTCACGCTGAATATCCCCGAGAACTACGTTAAGGGTACACGTGTCTGTGGAGTGCTCAGCCACTTACACGTTAATTTCACGAGCAGGCTGTTCCGTTGATCGGATCAACTGGAACCCTCGTCGTCGTAACCGACGGAGTGCTTCCACTCTGACACATGTTCACATCTCTATCCTCTTTTTCTTACCCCTCCACATACTCCACGAATTTTCTTCTGTTACTGAAGCGACAAAATAATTCTCTATTATGTACTAAGTTTTTTTATTGGGCTTTCACCTAATTTTCTCCTTTCATTTCTAATTTGTTTACTCTTTTACTGTTTTCAGTCATTTGACTGCGGCCATGCAGGAGCACAACGTTTAATCGAGCAAGTCGACCCCGGGACTTATTCTTTGCAAGCCTAGTACTTATTCTATCGGTCTCTTTCGCCGAACCGCTAAGTTACGGGGGCGTATACACACCAGTATCGGTTGTAAAGCGATGTTGTGGAGACAAACACAGACACACAAAAATATACACACACACACATATGCATATATATATATACCTATATAAGACGGCCTTCTTTCTGTTTCCGTCTACCAAATCCACTCACAAGGCTTTGATCGGTCCGAGGCTATAGTAGAAGACACTTGCCCAAGATGTGACGCAATGGGAATGAACCCGGAACCATGTGGCTGGTAAGCAAGCTACTTACCACACAGCCACTCCTGTTCACACCCTCCACATTTCTCTGGCTTTTCCTCATACCTCCAACTAGCGCCCCCTAATAATTCCTCACTTTCAAGCTTTATTCTTCCACAAAACGATTACACATCCAAGACAGCCAGTCACACACTCACTATCGCATTTGACTACAGTGTCATACTTACACACCCCTAGACATATGGACCCACATACGTAAAACTGCATACACACCTTCCCCTTTGATAAACGGATAAAAACAATCAAATTTGAACTGAAAAATCATAAAGTGCATAACCGTAGTAAATCACATATAGTTTTACAGAGAAGATTGACGTCTGCGACTTCGAAGTATCGCCGGGTGTCGCCCTCGTCGGAGGGAAAACTATCGAGCTGGATATATCGTTTATATGCATGGGCCCTTCTTAAGAATGGTTGTCCTATGTATGTGGGCGGTGTTATTTATTGTTGTGGAAATATAACAATCGATTTGATAAGATTTAGTTACATGGGTGACTGATTAAAGAACAATGGGACGGAGTAGACGAGGCAGAAGATGAGAAAAAGATGTAGGAGGCGGGAGAGAGTAGAATTGGTATGAGGTTAGATTTGAATAATAGGAGTAGTAGTAGATGGGAAAAGGAATGAAAAGGTGTAGATGGTAAGTGAAGGAAGAAAAGGAGAATGCGAGGAGAAAAAGGGAGGAACTGAAGAAGAAGAAAAAGAAGAAGAACAACAACAACAGCAACAACTACAAGAAACTTGGAAGATTTGGGAGAAATAAAAACAAAATTGAGATGATGTACACTCATGCGCACACACACTGACACACGGACACACACCCGTATGTACACATACCAGTTCTTATATATGTTTACATATAATAGTATGTATGAACGTATATGTGTATCATGGTATTGGTATATATGTCTCTTGAAAACAAAAAGAAGTATTCCAAAATAAGAAAAAAACACGAAAAACACATACGGTCTAGATAAGCTGTTCGAGGCAGATCACAGTAAATTAAAGTTAAATCAGGCTTTGTGCTTACTTCGTTCAGCTCTGGTTCATGTAATTACATGAAATAAAATAAGAGAAAAACAATATTTTTTTTACTCAAGTAATCCTGATGTCACACTAGAGCCAAATACTATCGATCTTTTATCCAGGCAAAATCGATAAATTAGCTACTACTTTAAAATGGAACGTAGGCAAAATAAAATAAAAAATGTTCTTTTCAATCGGGACTAAAGTTTCTTACTGTTTTTATTTTCTATGCTGTTTTTATTTCCTTGTTATTTTTCTGGTATTACTTTCTATCATATACCCTTACTTTCATGTAAAAAGAATTTCAATTGCTTTCTCGAATTTGACAGTTTTAGAAGTTTAGGAATGATTCCGTTGAAATGTGGCCGATATTTCCTTTTGTGAAGCTTTCTTTTTGACTAGTCTTGCATCGTTATCTTTTTATCGGAATATAAAACAAGAGTTATGAAAATAAATGACAAACAACATACAACTGAAATTGCTTACAAAATTTCACGAAAATGTAAAATGAAGTTGTATAACTTGCGTAATTATTTTTATGCAAAACTTTCGAAACACTTCTAGAAACAATAGAATTAAGTTTCTGAACATGCAAGAAAAAGATTATCAGTTGTAAAAAAAAAAATCGTTGCTTTATATGTAATTGCAATTCGATTTCTTTTTCTTTCTTTTTTCAGGTGTTTGTGTTGCTGGCAATCGTTCTATAATAGTATTTTTTTACTATTATTGTATGTTTTATTGTGGCAATCTTTCTCACAACTTCCAAACAACTGTTTCCCTCTTTGTAGATCTTATGAAGAATTTTTCCTTCTTTTTTTGCTCTCATATAAAACCTTCGTGAAAACTACAAATATTTTCTTTTCAAACTTAAAAGCCGAAAGTGTACGACTGAGAGTATTCCTCCTCTCTCAACCACTCATCTCTCTCTCTCTCTCTCTCTCTCTCTCTCTCTCTCTCTCTCTCTCTCTCTCTCTCTCTGTACTTCAGGCATTGTTAGTTTGAAAATTTCTTCTGAATACGGAATGTATTATTTCACTCTAAAATATTGATTATTTTTTCATCTGTTATGGAACAGAAACCACGAATACAGGAAATAAATAGGAAATAAAGAATGAAAAAAAAAGAACAAATATTTTCCCTCGAAAAATCTAGATTATGTAAATGGTTTTATATCTCATAAATGTTGCCCCAATATAAATAGTCCATTCTAGACTAGAAATACAAAAAGTCAAATTATATAAAGATACCTTTTTTTTATGATTATGGGTTACCTCTACTTTTTGTTCAGATAATCCATTGAACCTTCGAAATTTAAATTAAATATTACAGCTTCAATGTGCAATATATGTGAATGCATTAGTGTCTCCGTGTCTATATATGTAGAATGTATATAGACGTATCCTTTTCTGTTTTTGTATACGTACTTAGGGGTGATCAATTTTGTAATGTCGTTTTCATCATGACCTAGTATACAATAATGAGGCAAATCTTTTTTTAATACGGAAAACATGTAAGTGATGAAGACGTACAAGTCCATACAGTTACCTCACGTTAGTATGTCAGGCTCATGTTAACAGGTCAGTCTACACTTGAACTATGGATGACAAATCCTCGTGGCTAATGTGACAGCATACCATATTAACATATCGTTCCAGCTGTATCAAAAAAAGAACAATAGCAGAAACAAAGCAACTCATCTTGCGAACATATGTGACGTTCTTATTCAAGACTAGACTTTCGGCTTTCAAATATAAATGCATGATTGCCTAGATCCCGAAGTCAGTTAACGTAATAGGGTTGTTTGAACAGATAGGCTTGTCTACGTTTGTTATAATTCATCGACACAGGCGCAAGCGTGGTTGCGTGGTAAGAAGCTTGCTTGCCATCTACATGGTTCCGGTTTCAGTCCCACTGCGTGGCACCTTGCACAAATGTCTTCTATTATAGCCTCAGGCCGACCAAAGCTTTGTAAGTGGATTTGGTAGATGGAAACTGAAAGACGTCCGTCGTATATATACATGTGAACGTGTGTGAGTGTGTGTATTTGTGTTTTGTGTTTTTGTCTGTCCTTGTCCCCACCATCGCTTGACAACCAATGTTGGTGTGTTAACGTCTACGTAACTTAGCGGTTCGGCAAAAGAACCGATAGAATAACTACTCGTCTTACAAAGAATAAGTCCAGGGGTCGATTACTTCGGCTATAACCCATTAATGCGTCATAATCTTAGGGAGACGAAAGTATCCTCTTCGGAGTGAGTGCTGTATACTAGGACAAAACGAGTATAAGTTTAGACATAATTATGTAGACAAAAGAGTGCGTTGAGATGTTAGCCGAGCGTGAAAATGAGAATTACAAGATCTTGTGGGATTTCCCCATAAAAACTGACAAGAAATATGGAAGCAAGAAATCCGAGTATGGTCACAGAGGAAATAAATAGCGTGAAACCATAGGTCGTGCAATTCCTATGATAGCAGAGTCGATACCAACGAAAAATGATAAAGTTAAGAAATATCAGGTATAGGCTAAACAGAAAAGAAATAGTGAAAGTAAAATCCTAACAATGGTTCAGAAGCTTAGAACTCAAAGGATTTTTAATTGCAACACAAGATCAAAGCCTCCCCACAGAAACACCCAGAATCACATAATGAAAATGAATAACACTAATGAATAATAAGTAACCACAGAATTTGTGGTGATGGGGAAGAAACAATAACTCATATTCTCTGTGGCTGTCCAGTCCTGGCCGAGAATGAATATATCCACTGACATGACAGAGTTGGTATGTTACCATAATTAGACCCATTAGGAAGAACGAGCTTAATGCTTGAAACAGGATTAACGCATTCAACACCTTAACCACACTCGTTGCAACACACGGATTTAACATCATAAAATGTTTTATATAGCCGCTTGGAAACTAGCTATTAAAACAAATCTGATAAAAATCAGTCAGACTGCAAGCGCAGAACCTGTAGGAAAGGACACAAACGTATTAATCATCTCTTAAGTGAAAGCAAACGAGTATAGGTGCAGGCATTACTTTACGAAGAAGAGTGCATTTGTTAGCCAGATTTGTGATTAGGAAATAACACGAAATAAGTATTGCAGAAGTTTATGGGATGTCCACAGAAGGGCTGCACATACTACTGAAACAAGATGGTTAGAAATGATTATAAAAAATAAATGAAACGATGTAAGAATCATAGACTTCGCAATACAATATAAGAGGGTAGACACCAAAGAAATTTAAAAAAAATTGCGAATTATATGGACTTAGCCACAAAGATCGTGAGACTGAGGGAAATGTGTACAGTATTTTTCCCACAATGCTCAAACTTCTTCTTCATCTTCTCTTTTGTTTCGTTATTTTTTCTGCATCCTCTTCTACTCCTATCATTTCTTCAGCCATTCTTTATCACAGACCATATATAAAATATAACTATTCTCCCTTCTTCACTTTCTTTTTTTCAGTGACGCATACACACATGCATGCGTAAATATATACCCTGACACACACACACATACAAAAACCAACAGGGAGACTTACACGAACACATACATATATCGGTGCGTAATGTAGACTTCTTCATATATTGGTTTGAGGATGTGGTTGCGAGCTTGTGTAAAGTATGTATGCCTATTTGGCCGTGTTTTTTTCTATGTATATATGTCCGTAAATTTACGTATGCATGTATTTATGTATTCTTGTTTGAACAAGTTTGTATGTATGTGTGTATATGTATGGATGTGCGTGCATGTGAGCGTGTGTGTGTGAGAGAGAGTGTACTGGTATGCGTTCAGGGAGAGTACGTATGCCTTATATAATTTGCTCAACATATGCTTTGCATAGAAAGAAAGAAATCGATCGTCTCTGCAGATGTCAGATGCCAAACAGTCAACGACCCTAATTCAAATAGAACTCTTTTGTTAAGGAGATAATCCATAAACTTCTAATAGTGAACTTCCTGAAATATCTTATTCCCTTAGGATTAAGGGACCAGAAGATACTATTTGAAGCCATTAACCTTGTTGTTCTTTTTTGTTTTTTGTTGCTTATTTTGTTTTTTCTTCATCTTCTTGTTCTTGTTGTTGTTCTTGTTCTTCTTGTTCTTCTTTTTCTTCTTCTTGTTCTTCTTCTTCTTCTTCTTGATGATGATCATGGTGATATCTCATTCACCCTGATCCAGTAGGATTCTGATCAAGGGAAATTCCAATTACTACTACCCTTCTTTTCTATGAGCAATTTCGACTACATTGTTCAATTGTGGCTTTACTTTGCTTAAGATAGTACAGCGTAATTTAAGATTTGTTTGATATTTCGGCAGATAATATAGAGAGTGGATTGCTATTTTTATTTTATTAACAGCGACTGCGCCATTACTTGACATTTGGAGATGATTTTTGTTGTAGATATTTAGTCTGGGATCAGCTTTATTGAACAGATTTGAGGAAAGACAACCCAGACGTGTCTATCACTTCTTTTGCTCTGTCTGCAGCAACTTAGGAGCACAATATCACTGTGTCATTTTCAAGAGAATTGAATGTGATTTGAGAGAGATTCGGTCGCTTTTTCTAGCAGATCAATCGATCTTGTAATGTGTCCGCTGTTTCATAGAAGTAATCAATATTGTCACTGATTAGAGAACCTCTGACCGTATGTGGAAATCCGCTCGGTTTATACACACTTAAAAGGAGCGACACCAAGCATGGCATGGGAGAATGGAGTAGATGATTTGTGCCAGTAATCGTCACATAGGCCTTGTGGGTAATATATATTTCTTTACTACCCACAAGGGGCTAAACATAGAGGGGACAAACAAGGACAGACAAACGGATTAAGTCGATTATATCGACCCCAGTGCATAACTGGTACTTATTTAATCGACCCCGAAAGGATTAAAGGCAAAGTCGACCTCAGCGGAATTTGAACTCAGAAGGTAAAGACAGACGAAATACCTATTTCTTTACTACCCACAAGGGGCTAAACACAGAAGGGACAAACAAGGACAGACAAACGGATTAAGTTGATTACATCGACACCGGTGCGTAACTGGTACTTAATTTATCGACCCTGAAAGGATGAAAGAGCAAAGTCAACCTCGGCGGAATTTGAACACAGAACGTAACGGCAGACGAAATACGGCTACGCATTTCACCTGGCGTGCTATCGTTTCTGCAAGCTCGCCGCCTTCTGATACGTCATCACTCTTGCAGTAATGACGTCTACTATGCAGACTATCATTATTGTAACGACGTCATTTCTCATACATTTGTCATACAAACGACGTCTATTAACAGCAGCTTATTACACGAATATGAGAGAGGAAATAACAGCAACGATAGACAAACAGTGGAAAATAGCTAAAGATATTTAGCTATACTCCTTTACGCTTTGCGGTAAAGTCACGTCATAGACGGGTCGGTTTTCGTCGTTCTGGATTCAACACTAGAATTTTATAATCACATAGAAGCAGAAATAAATTTTTGTTCAATATGGAGTAGAACGAGTCATATTTAAATATGAATTATCAGCTGCCACGTGACCGAAGTATGCAATTAGAAGTGTTGAAATCTTATTCTTCTCAACAGCTGATATCTCAAAGAAAACACGATTTCATCCGTGTTACTCGGTGCATCCATCAACCAAACATTCAGACCATGACAAAAGAATTATCATTTTTCACTTAGTTAAAATAATAACAATAGTTCTTTTTTTGCTAATATTGTCATTTTCTTTATTGATCAGAGATAGCATGAACAGCAGCAGTAGCAGCAGTAGTAAGTGGTAGTAGTAGTAGTAGTAGTAGTAGTAATTGCAGCAGCAGCAGTAGTAGTACTACTACTAGTAGTAGTAGTAGTAGTAGTAGTAGTAGTATTGTAGTAGTAGTAGTAGTAGTAGTAGTAGTATAGTAGTATTAGTAGTAGTAGCAGCAGCATAAGTAGTAGTAGCAGCAGTAGTAGCAGCACCAGTAGTAGTAGTAGTAGTTGCAGCAGCAGCGGCAGCAGTGGTAGTAAGAACAGTCACTTGTTATAACGTTTCTTACGACGCTTATTTAGGAAATCGTTAACTAAATTTGATTATGCGCTGTTTACATTGAAACTGTGTAATCCTAGTAATAGGGTTTCTGATTCAAATTCTCTTAATAGTGTTAACAATGGGTGATATGATGTTGAAATTATTGCGTTAATCTCCTCAACTTCGTGATAATAAAAACTATTATATGTGTATATCTTGCTGCAGCTGCTGCACACACATCAGAGTTTGTCCATTCAGTTAACTACTATTCATATGAAACATGTCAGAAGGAAACTTCAATGGGCAGCAAAGCCTCGAAAGATATGAAGAAAATAGATTATCTATTGAGAAGTCTATGCAATGACCACGATTACATTCATGAGAGAGAAGGGAAGGGCGATGGATGGAGAGAGAGATAGAGAGAGAGAGGGAGTGGGAGAGAGATGTTATTGTTCTTAAAGCGTTCAATAGGATCAAGTGCTAGAGTTGTGTATGAAGAAGCCTTTCCACAACTAAGATATTTCGAGTGCGAGGCAATACACTGAACGTTGTGCAAGTGTCTTGTACCAAGCTCTAACTTGGCCAAGGTGTTGTAATTGACGTTTGTAAACAAGTTACTGAGAGATCGTTTCTCTGCAGCGTAGTAGACGAAATACGACATTACGTTTAATACCAAGTTTGTTTCTGCAGCGAACAGTCAGAACAGGTCTCCGCTTTGCGAATAACTTATCACCCTCCACCAACCGGTCACCGAAAAGCTGTACAATGTCATGATCGATTTCCATTGAGAAATATCTACCTTACTGTATTCTTTTCTGATTTATGTATTTCATGTATGAGATTAAAATCACTCGGGTCAGGCATTTCTTTTCGACTCTCTTGCATTTTAAAAATAATTCTAGCAATGGATCTTTTCGGTTTGAACGGCAGTTTTTTCTAGCGGTGCCATATGAAATTGTCGCCCATAATTATGACCCTAGTATCGATCTATCGCATTTCAATCTGTTTTAGGGTTAGGGTTAGTTAGGGTTAGTTAGGGTTAGCGTTAGGGTTAGGGTTGGGGGGTATCTTTTTTTCTTCACAAATGTAAATATACCCAATCTGTTTCTTAAACGAGGGACATATTCATACGGCACAGAATGCTTTTTACCTCAATAGATGTCAGTGATTGGTTCAAATTGCAAAAATTGAAGAAAAAAAAACAACAAATGTCTTACAAACTATAGAATTTTCTCAATAAAGCCAAGAGAAAAAGATGTTTTATAAACACATTCTACCAGTATACGAAGTTTAAAATTTTTTAGTTACCTAGAAATTATGTTAAAAACTGCCGTTCAAACCTATAAGATCCCTAGCAATATATTTAAGTCTATCAAGAATAACGACTTGACAAAATCGGTCGTGATTTGAACAAAAAGTACCAAATCTTATTTAATTATATAGCTTTCCACTCAGAATTCAAATTCTGTTCACGCTTATGTAGCTTAGCATCCTTCCGTGTTCGGTAAAATAAATATCAGTCAAACTTAGTTTTAAATCAAGTTTTAGACAACTATATATGTCAATTGTATTCTAAAATCAATTTGACAAAATTTAGCGTACGGAAATATTTACTTGCTTTGAGAGAAGGCTTTCCAAAAATACTTATTTTTAAGGCATGTGACGTATGTATAGTGCTTAATTCTGTAATTTCATTGTCTAGTCGCCTTCAAAAATCCGACGTCTCTGTACTTTCATTAATATTAATTTTTCGTTGATTAAGAAACACAACTTTATAATTTTCTACTGTACGAAACAATTATTTAATCTGGTTCTGCATATTAAGCTATGATTTGATTTTGGAGAAGTTCAAAATTCAATATGCTTTGCTGACTACGGATAACAAAATTATGTTTCTGTCATTATAATTGAAGTGTTTGCGACAATCTGGAATAATAACTACAAAATTTATACAAAACTCAAGTGTCGACACCAATGAATAAAAAAAGGATTCTGGTAAATTTTATATTTAAAAACAATAATCAAAATATAATGCAACCGACCTATATGGAATAACAAATACAAAATACTATATTCTTTTATTAACAACATTACTGACCATTGGAGGAAATATCTCAGTGTAAACAAGGTAGCCATTCATCTCTAGAGAAGCAGCTTGAAAATGTATCACGTGAACATATACTATCGGCTTTTACATAAGTATTCGTTGAAGCAGTAACATTTGTACCAACATACCTAGATCAAAGCGTGCCTGTATTTTTATTCTGAATTAGAAAACGGAAAAATAACTGTAACATGAAAGCAAATTCACAAATCCAAGACTATTGAAAGGTCTAGAAACCTTTTGTAGGGCTGCTAACCTTATTGTTCGAAAAGATACATAAAGTAATAATAGAGTAATAGGAATATTCCTTGTGTAAAATGTTAAAAAAAACCTGACCACCACCATATCTACTAATAAATACGCATAAGTGCAAACATATACGTGTATATTTGTGTGTATTGTATATATATATAGTACGTTTAAGTATTTGTTGTGCAAGATTTTTTATGTGAAGTCGTGTGTTGAAACAGATATTGTTATATTTCGGAATGGGCATTTTGCCAGTTTAGCCAATAAAAACACACGCACTATATATTTGGTGTTATTTTGCTTCATTGTTATTTATTTTTTACATTAATCTTAATCTTATTTCGG
>NC_043005.1:8718987-8776487 GCF_006345805.1 Octopus sinensis | reverse complement strand
GTGTGTATGTATGTGTGCATATGCACGTATACATAAACATATATGTTTATGTGTGTGCGTGTTCTAATGTCTAGGATGATGCAGTCAAAATGACATGGCTGCGTTCTCAATTCATGGATCGAGTGATGCGTTCTGTTCTTGAGAAATAATTTGCAAATCCTCTTTATCTAGAAATTCCAGAAATCTGAACCTTGTTTCTCGGATGTATATGTATGAGTACATACATGCATGCATACATACCATATATACATACAATATATATATATATATATATTTCGTATATATATATATATATATATATATATATATATATATTATATATATATATATACCAAATATCTACGTTTTATTTATTATTTTGCACATTACTTAATCATCGGTATATTATTTTTTATATTATATTTGATATTTCTATTATATGTAATTTTCTAGATGGTGTAATTTAATTTTTCATCTTGAATTGATAAAAGGTGCTTTTTTTTCTAATTTATATATATATATATATACTATATTTTGTGAAATTTGATTTAGTATTTCTAAATTGAATTTTTCCCTGTAAGTTTGGAATAATGTTCCATCAATTATTATATATATATATATATATATCTATATATATATATTATATATATATATATATTATATATATATATATATATATATATATATATATATATATTTCGTATGTATGTATATATGTATGTATGTTATGTCAGGTTACTTTCGAGTGCTACTGGTAACATGTAACCCAGTACAACCTGTTGCATGTTCGGATTGTCGGCGACTAAACCGGCAACACCACCAAGCTTGCTTGGTGAGGAGGGTGTTTATTGGACACCCTGCGGGATGAAAAATAAAACCCGTCAAAGGGCGGAGGAACCATTGAGATTCAACGGCCATCCAATAAATGCCTTAAGGCTGTATCATGCGCGGGGACATATAAATAATCGGACTGAATACCCGATCGCGCGGTTAAACCATTGGGAGTGAAGGACTCCTAGCCTTCGTTCGGGAATCATTCTAGGAGAAGGTAACTCAGATAACTGGGATAACTCCGACATAAAACCTGCGGCTCAGTGGTTACCGATGATCTTGATTTGTTCTTTTTTCGGATTATGGCTGCTGCTGTTGCTTCATGAGTGAGATTGACTCAGTGCACAGCCTTTCCTCACCTTAAAAAAATCTTCTTGCACAGGCCTTGGGCGATAACAACATTTAAGCTTCGTGCAATGAACATACTCGATAACGAGGGGGAAGCCACCATGTATGTATGTATATATATATATATATATACATACAGTATATATGTACACACATATATACATAAATAGATACATAAATAGAAACAGGGATTACGAAAAATCAAACGTACACGCATACACAGAGAAAGAAGCGCATTCACATGATTTCCAGCATAATAATAATTATGCTGCGGAGTAATCCAATATATAAACGAATTTTACCGGAGCGAATTTGAAAAGGGAATCATTTGCTTCAAATAATTAAGCTCTGTTCAAAAAGTTTCCACCTAACTATGTATATATTTTTTATTTTATACAATTAACAATGAGAACCATTTTACATCAGTTTGCATATTAAATTTTAATAGGGCTTGCTTTTTATATTAATTGCAGCAACGTGGAAATATGAGTAAATATTAAACATGATATAAAGTATCGAAACAAATTAGACGTTGTTGCTATGAAAATTATTATTATTGTTATTATTATTATTATTATTATTATTATTATTATTATTATTATTATTATTATTATTATTATTATGTTTATTATTATTATTATTATTAGTTTATTATTATTATTATTATTATTATTATTATTATTATTATTATTATTATTATTATCATCATTATTATTATTATTTACTTTTTATATTTTATCCCTCACTTTTATTCTTTATTTATCTATTTATTTATTCGCTAATTTGCTACAAACCTTTTGCATGTAAGTAAAATGGTTTAGAAGCACGATTCAAAGCCACATAATTTAATTTCAATTTTGAAAGACATACAAAAATTTTATATCTTTCCAGAATGAAGGAGATATAAAAACGCTATGAGGTAAGGATATATATATATACACATATATAAATGGATTAGAAAGGTGATAAACATATAGGCCAGTTGCAGATTTCACACATTTCAAACAAAGTTTAATTCAGCAAGGAACAAATATAATCTAGAAAATATGTAAGGTTCGTAAGCTCAAAAATATCCTTTAAATAAATTGTTGAAGCCTTGTATTTTAGAGTTTGTGTGTGTATATACATGCAAAGTATATGTGAATATATAAATAAGGGTGTAAGTGTACGTGTCTGCATGAATATATGTATGTATGCGCATGTATATGTATGTATATATATTCAAATGAATATGGTACTTAATTTATATGCACCAGAATTCTGTATGGTGTTTTCCATAAAAATCCGTGGGTAAGCTCGCACATAAAACCTGCCGCTCAGTGGTTACCGATAACGTTGACCTGTTCTTCTTTTCGGATTATGGCTGCTGTTGCTTAGTGAGTGGGACTGACTCACTACACAGCCTTTGCTCACTTTAAAAAAAATGTTCTTGCACAGGCATTGGACGATAGCAACATTGTTCATGATCGTTGATAGTGCTGTGAGTCTCAACTGAATAGCTGGCTGTAGACTTAAAAAGCAAATAAAAGTCACATTCGATCACAGCACCAATAACAGTTAAGCTTTGTGCAATGGCCATACTCAATAACGAGGGAGCAGCCATTATGTATGTATGTATGGATGTATGTATGTACTTATGCATGTATTTTTGGTGGGAATCGATGTAGGCGTGTGTGTGTATTTTTATTTATTTTATTTTTATTTTATCTAGTTTCAGCTCACGAGCTGTGGCCATGCTGAGGCACCGCCATTTGGTGTTGCTACATGATTTTACTTCACGAATGCTTTTTAGCAACTGCCATTTGGTGCATGAGAGAGTTCGATGCAGCTGCCCTCATCTGCACCTCCTGCCGTGAAGTTGGTTCATCCGGGACACCTGACAGGAAGAGATCCAGTCCTACTTTAAAGACATCCGCATTCACCCCATGCAGGTCCCTCAGGTTCTCAGGAGGATATTGAAGGGCTGTGGACCTCTGAAGCCCAGGCTATCACAGTATCTTGTCCTACATCTTGATGGCAAATTTGGAGTCCATATATGTGCGTATTGATGTGTGTATTTTTATTTTGCGAAGAACAAAAGACATGTGCAAGAAATTGCAAAATGAAGATACTGAGATACTGACTGTAACATTTCAGATATAGTTCTTCTAAAGATAGTAGGAGGAGATGAGAAAAGACCAGGAAAAAACTAGTTGAAGAAAAAAGAATAAGTGAATTAGGAGAGTAATCTCGCTCTTGCAAATGGCTATCAGCTGATGGACTGAAAATACAGAGTAGATTAATTAGTACATCGTTTCGCGAGAGACCCAATCAATAAAAGGGATTCAACTAACTATGTACATATTGGCGCTTGTGTGTGTGTGTGTGCGTGTGCCTGTGTGTGCATGTATGTGCAATGTAAATATGTGTCAATTTCACAATATGTGCAAGCATATGTATGTGCTTATATATATATATATATATATATATATATATATATATATATATGTGTGTGTGTGTGTATATAAGTACAAAGTGTACGTACACCGCTGTAAATATATATCTATATATATAAGAGTACAAAGTGTACGTACACAGCTATAAATATATATATATAATATATATATATATATATATATGTGTGTGGTGTGTGTGTGTGTGTGTATGTATGTATATGTATCTATATATATATATATACAAACTGGGACAAGAACGCAAAACATCCGGACAGGCTAGGTGATACCAAAAGGGAGAACAAAGCATGCAGATACGCGATACAAAGAAAAAGAAGACGGATCATTTGACGTTTTCTTTCTTCAGTCAAGCTCCAGATTATCCTTGCAATTTCGGCTGATTATCTTAAGATTGCTTCAATCTGGCCAGCCCCAAGAGCATTAGATTCCTTGGAAGAAAGCAGCGAATGTATACAAATACAAGGACGGAAAAAACGGATGATGTATACAAATATAAATACAATATATATATATATATATATATATATATATATATATATATATATATATATACATATATATATATATATATATATATATTATATATATATATATATATATATATATATATACATATATATATATATATACATATATATATATATATTATATATATATGTGTATATATATATATGTATGCATGTATATATATATATATATATAAAAACACGCGCACAGACACACACACACAGACATATATATATATGTGTGTGTGTGTGTGTGTGTGGAGGGTGCGGTGGATAAACTGTCGTCTAAATTAAGCAATTTAACATATATATTTACCAAAATTACCAAATAATATCTCCAAATACTGAAGACTAAATTTATACAATAAAATCACCATTGGCTTCAACCGCGGCCTCCACAAGACTTTGGAAACACCTACAACTCCTCTGGACGGTCTCCTTGTTTAAGTTGGTGAATGCTGCCATAACCTTTGCCTTCATCTCATCTTGGTCTTTACCCAACTGCACCCCACGCGTAATAAACAAGAGGTTGCAGTCTGGGGAGTTAGGTGAAGAGATGTTAGGGGTGGTGTGGTCGTAGAAATTGTCTGACAGCCATGACTGGCATGGTGTAGAGTCTTGTTGCCAGATAGAGGGTCTTCCAGTAGCCACCCTCTTGGCCCAGAGCAGCACTACCTGCTCCAGGCATTCGATATAGGCATCCATGTTGAGTCGGAGGGTGTATTGGAACATGAATGGAAGTATAAGGTCGGCATCACTAGTGATCATACCAAACACCATGATGTTGACTGAATGTTTCATTTTTACCACTCTCGACACATCTCTTCAGATTGCAATGTCCTTAGGTTCATACCCAAACACTCTGAAAATGTTCGTTTTCGAGCTTCCGGCGTGAATGCCAAGCAGTACAGCATATCGTTTCCAAATTTCTAGCAGGCAGAATTGTGTCTTGGTGCTATTTTTCTTAAAGACGGTGCTCAACTGTATGTATGTATATTTATATATATATATATATATATATATATATATATATAGATCAATAAATGGTGGGGTTGTGTTGACCGCACGTGGAGAAATGATAAGTAAGGAAAATTTTTTTAAAAAATGCAGAATGCTCAAATGAAAGAAATTTTTAATAAAATGAGAAATTGATAAAATGTATAAATATATATTTATTCAACCGGTTTTCGTCATTGTATGACTTGTCAAGAATATTTATGTTTTAAAAGGTTTTTTTAAAAATTAGAAAGGGGAAAAAAAGAAAATTGCATTGTTTTTTGCAAAAGAATAATGATAAAAATGTACAAAAATTAAAAACTAATTACTCCGATACATTGTGAGTTCGTTGTGTATCTTGAGTTTTATGATTGTTCACGAAAAAATTACGTTGAGGTATTAAGATCCAAAGGGATTAAGAGCATGTGTTGTGTGGTTTAATTCAGCATGTTTGCAGGACAGGAAGTAGTAGTAATTGTGGATCTTCAGTTCCTGTGTTGTGAGTAAGGGGAGACAACTCTTTTAAGTTCTTCAATAAAACCCAAATTATAAAATTATCATTTTAGCTTCATTTGCGTTATCTTTTTTATATAATTGCTTGTTAACTTAAATTTCAGATTTTAACACTTTATTTATATTATTTTCTAATTATATAAATCTGCATAGACAATTGCATTTCAAATTGTCATATCATTTATAATAAAAATGATAGTAATAACAACAATAGTAAAAATGATATTTAAAGAATATAAGTTTTAGCTTGAAGTGATGAATGCATGGTATCTTTATATATTTGTGTTAGTCCATCCATGAAGAGTGAGGTAGAGAAAGGAAGTTTGATCAACGAGGAGTTTGCATATTAAGTTGTGTTTGGAATTTTTCAATAAAGAGATTCTCCTTGTTAATTCTCTCCTGTGTGGTGATCCCGTCTTTACATTGGTAGAAGGGGAATATATAGAATTTGGGGTTTAAGTATTTAGCACATGAGTCTAAGTGGTCACTCAGTGGAATTTGTCGGTATTCCGGGAGATTTATTTGTTCTTTATGCATACATATAACATACATATAACGTATATGTATGTTTGTACATATACACATACATATATATATATGTACCCCACAACTCCACTTTGTTATATATATATGTATATATATATATACATACGTATATGTTTTCATATGTATATGTGTATGTTTGTGTATGTGCATGAGTATGGGAGTGTGTGTGTGTGTGGTGTGTAGTATCTGTGTATGCGCGCTTCTGTTTACGTTATATTTTCCTGATATATTTGTGTATGCACGAAACTGGATTGTTGCTTGTATTTGAGAAATATGTCTTCAGTGTTTTACAGTCACAATTGTAAGTAAATGAATTATAATGTTCTTAGTGAAACATTTACATGAATTTTTAATATAATTACTACATCCTTTCATTTCCTATCTGTTCCAGATACAAATCTTCTCTTCAGAAATGTTAAACGTAGCTCAATATATAACTGATGCGCGCAGAGAAGATGTAATTCAGATGTTTAAATGGTTTTCAAATATTTTAATTGTTTACAAAAAATCTAATAGTTTATGTTTCTTCATGCTAGTATATACACCAAGCTGCTTGCCTCGTTTGCATGAATTTCTGTAAATCGTTGCACTCAAATATTTTATGTGTAATGCCCTCTGCATAACAACAATATTTAAACAAAATCAGATCTGTAATAGTCCGAGAATTAATAATATGTCTGCAGTAAAGGGGGAAATCAACGATATAATAATTACATTGAAAAATTTAATTAAATCGTCAAACGATTCTTTACTCCACGAAAATCATTTGTTTATATATCATGGTATTCTAAGAATTTGGAAAATTTTAGTAACAGTAATTTACTAATTAAATTTCACTGATTTGTGGCACTCTATGTTATGCCACATTATGCAATTATCATACGGCTGTATATCCGGAATAATCAGAAAAACAATGAAACAAGATACAGAATAACAAACACAAGTTTTTTTTTCAATGTTTCACTTACGTTAATAGCATTATGGAAATTCTTCAAATTTTGAATTCCAACGAATAAGACATTTTGTAGCCATGGATTCAAAGCCTTATAATACATAGATTGATCTGAGTAGAAGATGACTGATCTTATTTATTAATTGTACATAGTTGTTTAAATATATATATATGTATATATATATGTGTGTGTGTGTGTGTGTGTGTGTGTGTGTGCATTATTATTATTATTATTATATTATTATTATTATTATTATTATTATTATTATTATTATTATTATTATTATTATTCAGTAGCTTTATTTGAAAATTGACAGAAAAACCCGCAAGCTACTGACTTGTAATAAGATGCACCATCCAAAGGCAGAGGTGGATTGCCTTTACCTTCCCAGAGCTCAGGGAGGTCGAGGTTTGATCCAGCTTACATACAAAATCACCACAATCGGACTGGCCAAATACCTTGAGGCAACCAACGATTGGATGCTAAAACTTGTTGAAAAACATGAAAGACCGACAAAACTTCACTCTATTCTCAAAGAGAGCAAAAAATTCGCTGCTGATCTCTTAGATACCCACCAGATTGATCAGGCTGAAGGAAATGCGCCATCTGCTGCTACAAAGAAAAGAAAATTAATTGCAAAGACAAAAGCACATGAAAAATTAGCTAGCAGATAACATACATAACGTAATATAACATACAGAAAATTGCACTACTGGGCACTGCACACATTCTACGCAAAACATTTTCCATACAATAACCATCAGAGCATCACAACAAATGACAGCACATACCCAAGGCACACAGAGCTACGCTCGGTAGTGAAGTGAAAGCACGCTACAAAAATAAAGTTGCGCCCCTTGGTATGTCAATAATTATAAAGCTGAAAGAATATTTAGCTAAAACAATTCCGCTGGTGTGCGTTGTTATATCGTAGAAGACCTTTACCCACTTGAACTGAAACCGAATCCATAAGTTTGCAAAAAAGAGCTTTGTAATCAGACTACTTTGCTTTTTATCCAAATTTAAAAAAAAAAAATTTATTTAGTTTGAACCGCAATTATGCATTAATGCTATTCTGGAATGAACAAGAGATGGTTTCCAGTCGAACGCTGTAACCCGTTAGTTATGTACATTATTTAGACCGCAGATCATTTCAAATATAATAGACATAATGAAGATTGTCTTCACTTTAACCTATTATATTCATCAGTTCGGTAAATGTCTGTTCCTCATTAACGGCATTAGCATTTTCCTGCTTGGAAATCTATTGTAATGATCACTATTTCAAAAAGAAAGCGAATATTGCAGTCTCTATTTTCAAAGCAAGCAGACTAAAAATTATAATTTGTAGATAATTTAGGTCGCTTATTTCATTTACTGCTCCTCTTTTTATCTATTTTGTTTTTACATAGTTGTTTATCTGTGTGTGTGTGTGTGTTTTTTTTTTCTGTTTATTTTTTCAGTTCATCATAGGGAAATGCATTCCTCTTAAATTATTATGGAATGTTGCTCAATTAGGATTTGACTAAGAGAAATTGCTATGACATATTGAATTGTATATGAAAGGAATTATATATATTGCATTGCAATTTATCATGCATATCTGTTTTCTCTAAAATTCCTGAATATGCAAAAACATACGCTGATTGGTATGCTCAGACATACATGTTTACATACATACACATATATTATATGTCCGTGAATAATTGTATATATAGTTATATAAGTGTATATATAAAGGCGGTGCTCCAGCATGGCCACAGTCAAATGACTGAAACAAGTAAAAGAGCATAAAAGAGCATACATATGTTTGTATGTACATATTAAATATATATATATATATATATATATTCTTTTACATGTTGAGGCCGTGGTCAGTGTAATCAACCTTTAGTGGCCGATTTTATTTGATTGGATTTTAGTGACGGAGGGTGTTCGATACTTCTCTCCTCTTTTGAGTCGGCTGCATTAATATGTATATATGTATGTATGCATATATATATATATATATATATATATATATATATATATATATATATATATATATATATACATATATATGTATATCTATCTATCTATATCTATCTATCTATCTATCTATCTATCTATCTATCTATCTATCTATCTATCTATCTATCTATCTATCTATATCTATCTATCTATCTATCTATATATATATATATGTATGTATGTAAATGTATATATATAAATATAATAAATATACAGAGGTTGAACAATTTATTTGGCCACCATTGTCCCCAGATCTCAATATTATTGAGCATTTATGGTTTAGAAAAACACGTAAGGAGTCGATATTCTCCACCATCATCACTACAAGAACCGGAGACTGTTTTAGCTGAAGAATGGATAAAACTTCCTTTGGAAACAATTCAAAGTGTGTACCAGTCCATACCTTGTAGAATTCAAGCTGTAATTACTGCCAAAGGTCGTCCTACCCCATATTAAAATAAAATTGTTTGAATCTTTAAGGTGTTTACGTTATTTTCTTCAACCCTTGTATATATATATATATATATATATATATATATATATATATATATATATATATACTGGTAAAAACGGTAAGATAAAAAAAGAAAGAAAGAGACCTCAATATCATGTAAATAAAGGAAAGTTATCTGTAAAATAATATGTGACAATTATTCGGTAGCCAAGATAAAACTCTGAGTTTCGGATACCGAGGTGGAAATCCACAACACCATCTCTTCGGTTATCTGGCTATCTGCGATCGATACTACGCGTACGCGAGAAAAAGCCTATCGTTATTTCTTATTTTGCTAGTGCCTCAAATTCAGGTTAAATCAGCGTTTCTCAAAGGAGAGGCCTGTGGGAAGGTCGGACAAGTTGTTGTGAGAAAATTTGGTTTAAATGTTTGACAACTCAGCACCGCCCATTGAACGGGCGGCGTTTTGCTCGTATACACACACACACACACACACACACACACACACACACACATATATATACCAATTAGGAGCAGCTCAAGTATATACACAAAAATCAAGCACACATACGCAAGGCGTGTGTATTGTTGGTTCGTGGGGCGGCTTTGCTTTTTGTTTTCTTAGGCGGGAAAGAATATATTCTCAATAGCCCTGGTGTAAAACACCTGAAAGTAAGTCATAGGCAAGTGAGACAAATTACATCAGGTCCCTTTTTTTCTTTTTCGGGGCGACAGACACCGATGTTTCCTCATTGTATTGACATATCAATGCCACATACTGAAAAAGGCTTGCTGGAAGCTATATCGCGTACTACGTCTATATGTGGAGGCGCAATGGCCCAGTGGTTAGGGCAGCGGACTCGCAGACGTAGGATCGCGGTTTCGCCTCCCAGACTGGGCATTGTGAGTGATTATTGAACGAAAACACCTATAGCTCTACGAGACTCCGGCAGTGGGGGAGGGGGTGAACTCTGCTATACTCTTTCACCACAACTTCCTCTCTCTGTTTCTTCCTGTTTCTATGGTACGTGTATTTCAAAGGGCCAGCCTTGTCACACACTGTATCACGCTGAATTTCCCCGAGAACTGCGTTAAGGATACACGTGTCTGTGAAGTGCTCACCCATTTACACGTTAATTTCACAAGCCGGCTGTTCCGTTGATCGGATCGACGGGAACCCTCGTCGTCGTAACCGACAGAGTGTCACGATGTCTATATTCTAAATGCTTTAAACATTGTGTATGTATGTTCGATTTTCTTTATATATCTCGAGTTGTTTCTAATCAACGGGAACCCTCGTCGTCGTAACCGACAGAGTGTCACGCTGTCTATATTCTAAATGCTTTAAACTTTGTGTGTGTATGTTCGATTTTCTTTATATATCTCGAGTTGTTTCTAATTCCGTGGCATGAAACATTGAGACATGCCAGCAGATCAATCTTAGACAATTTAGCATATAGTGAAATTAGGCAATATATCTTGCAGCAGAATGAAAAAAAAAACGGAGAGAGAAATACATGCGCAGGGATTAACGGTTCAAGATTATGGAATTATCTTGCACTAATTAATGACAATATATAAAGCAAACTCTTTACTCTTTACTCTTTTACTTGTTTCAGTCATTTGACTGCGGCCATGCTGGAGCACCGCCTTTAATCGAGCAACTCGACCCCGCGACTTATTCTTTGTAAGCCCAGTACTTATTCTATCAGTGTCTTTTGCCGAACCGCTAAGTGACGGGGACGTAAACACACCAGCATCGGTTGTCAAGCAATGCTAGGGGAACAAACACAGATACATACATATATATATATATATACATATATACGACAGGCTTCTTTCAGTTTCCGTCTACCAAATCCACTCACAAGGCATTGGGGTCGTTCCGGGGCTACAGCAGAAGACACTTGCCCAAGATGCCACGCAGTGGGACTGAACCCAGAACCATGTGGTTGTTTAGCAAGCTACTTACCACACAGCCAATCCTTTAATAAAGTCATTATTAAAATAATCCTCAAGAATTGAGTAGCCATTTTGAATACTCATTTATGAAATTTCAGTAAAATTCCTTTTGGAAAAAACTTCTAATTTTACTGAAATTAGAGTTTCTTTCGACAAACTTTAAAAAGGAAAACCCACTAACATTACAAGTATACCAGCTATATTGCAAATTTAACTCTGGTAACAGCCTAATTTAAGCATCATGAATATATTATCACCTCACATATTGAAACACATCGTAATCTCCTAACAATAAATTTCATTGTGAGATCAAACATTTTACATTAGCGTGTTATATGCAAGACATCACAATAAATCTTGATAAAACTAAGTATCAGCCATATTCCTGAGTGCTTTCTCAGGTAATGATGCATTGCAAAACTGTGAGCAATATATCATCTTCAAAGTGCCTTAGAAAATTTGTAAAATAATGAGACAATATTGGCGTAACAGCGAATAAAATTCAGAAGCGGTGACTATATTTTGAAAGATTGTAATCTTTACTTTAGGCTCAATGATATGTAACAAATTATACTAATAGGCATGATATTAAAAGCATGTTAAACAGTTGGAGAGTTTTCGGCAAAGGTGAACTGAACAAAATGTACGTATTTCTTGGCGGTGGTAGGTGATGTTGAAAGCTTGGACTGATTAAAATTTTTAAGTATAGCAACCTCTTTTGACGGAGCTGACTGATATAAGCAGGCTTGCGCATTGTATGGTAAATGAAAGAATCTGAAAATGTTTCATCTATGGAGGACTGTGTTATGGGAAGGAAATCTTGTTACAAACTAAACTTGAGATATAATAATTGCCCTAAATTATATCTGAGAATGGGTAATATTCATACAGGAAAAGGCGGCGAGCTGGCAGAAATATTAGCACGCCGCTACGTTCTGAGTTCAAATCCCGCCGAGGTCGACTTTGCCTTTCATCCTTTCGGGGTCGATTAAATAAGTACCAGTTACACACTGGAGTTGATATAATCGACTTAATCCGTTTGTCTGTCCTTCTTTGTCCCTTCTGTATTTAGCCCCTTGTGGGTAGTAAAGAAATAGGTATTTCGTCTGCCGCTACGTTCTCAGTTCAAACTCCGCTGATGTCGAATTTGCCTTTCATCCTTTCGGGGTAGATAAATTAAGTACCAGTTACGCACTGGGGTTGATGTAATCGACTTAATCTGTCTGTCCTTGTTTGTTCTCTCTGTGTTTAGCCCCTTATGGGTAGTAAAAAAATAGGTATTTCGTCTGCCGCTACGTTCTGAGTTCAAATACCGCCGAGATCGACTTTGCCTTTCATCCTTTCGGGGTCGATTAAATAAGTACCAGTTACGCACTGGGGTCGATATAATCGACTTAATCCGTTTGTCTGTCCTTGTTTGTCCCCTCTATGTGTGGTCCCTTGTGGGCAGTAAAGAAATAAGGAACATTAGCACGCCGGGCGAAATGCTTAGCGGTATTTCGTCTGCGTTACGTTGAGTTCAAATTCCGCCGAGGTCGACTTTGCCTTTCATCCTTTCGGGGTCGATAAATTAAGTACCAGTTACGCACCGGGGTCGATGTAATCGACTTAATACCTATGTCTGACCTTGTTTGTCCCCTCTGTGTTTAGCCCCTTGTGGGTAATAAAGAAATAGGTATTTCGTTTGTCTTTACGTTCTGATTTCAAATTCCGCCGAGGTCGACTTTGCCTTTCACTTTTCGAGGTAGATAAATTAATACCAGTTGCGTAATGGGGTCGATCTAATCGATCGGTCCCCTTCCCAAAACCTTCGGTTCTTGTGCCTAGAGTAGAAAAGAATATTCATACGGAAGGTTAACTTATAATTAATTGTGAGCATATCATGGGTAAAATATATTGAATGCTTTTGTGCATTTTGAAGATAATTGCATTACACAATATTACAGTTTGAATGAGACCCAAAGAAATCAAATAATATAGATATCAACAATTCCTTCAAATAATCATTTGCTAACCACAAGTAAGAACTCTTCACCACACAAAACAATATGACTTGTAATTACGTACTAAATTTTGTCTTTCTATTGTTAGTCTGAAGTAACACACACCTGCATACGATGACGGCTGTCATATTCCCAAATTGTATTTAGCTAAGAATCACTTATGTAACCTGTTCATTAACTAAATATAATTATACACGTTATTTAGCTGACTGCCATCAAGTGGGGGGGTGACTGAGTGTATGTGTGTGTGTGTGTGTGTGTGTGTGTGTAAGCGCACACACATGTCGCTTTTATCGTAGAAATAGATACACATAGGTGGTTAGGTAAAATCAAAGCTGCCAGATGAATTTAAGATATGAAGAAAAATAGGAATTAATCTTCTCGAACATGGGAAGTCGGCAGAGTCTTTCTTTTCTATATAATCATACTACTTGACAAGTTAAATTCTGCTGTTTTCTTCTGCAATCCACGCAGCATTAACGAGGTGTTTTGCGCGTCTAACATATACTTTCAAGCTAAGTCCAGTTCCTTTCCTGAACGGTATAATAAAAGTACCCTTCTGAGTAGATAAAGCGTAGAATTTTGTGGTTAAGGATAATTGGAAGAGTACTCATGCGGAGGTTCTCTAACTTTCAACGAGACCGACAGTTATTTGGAAAATCTAGCGAATTTTCTTTTCTTCTTTTTGCCAGGTCCTATCTCACTCGCTACTTAGTTCCTCTCTCTTCTTGCACAAACGCATTCTTGGATGCGTACAGATACTCACATTCAAGCACATATAGAGTGAAAGAGAAAATATAGAGTGTGGAAGGAAAATATTTAGACTGAGACGAAAATTTAGAACGCAAATCATTTTAAAATGATACTGAATAGTTTTAAATTCAACAGCCGATATAAGGTGAGTCAAAATATATGAGAAATATAGACTTTATATTTGCAATATATAAATTTCAGTTAATTTAAAACAAATTTTCTGCTGCTGTTGGTATATATTGGTTGAAGTATAAATATTATTACATTCAGAATTCAATTGTTTATAAATGCAAAATTTTCTATCAGTTGATAACCATTCATCCTTTCACACAGTCAGTAAGCACTTGTATAAGTAGTATCAACTTGACTGAGTTTCTGCCTATAGTCTGTGCCTGCCGATGTATTGGTGTGTGTATATGTAAGTACCAATACATACGAGGTAAAGTATGCATGTATTATGTGTCTGCATACGCAAATGTGTGTTCGTAACTGTGTTTTGTACGTCTAATCATATATTTTACACAGTGGACATATCTTGTGATTTATCAAGAGATTTTCTTTCTACAATTTTCCATGGTAGATTTTTTATGTCAGCAAAAATATATGTGCAAAAAATAAATATATTTACATAAATAAAATAAAATAAATCAATTAAAAGAAAATCGAAAATCAAATTATTCAAGGAATTACCAAAAAAAAAAAAGAACTTTTAATGAAAAGCCAAAAGAAAAAAGAAATAGCTGGCAGAAAAAATAACGCACATCACATATATATAAACTATACAGATGAATAGATGAGAGAGAAAAAATTCAGTCGATAAATAGATAGAAGAGGCAAAATGAGTGTTCCAAATAAGAAATAACAGTTACATTTGAAGTGTAAGTATTATGCAGTTGTATTTCAAGTCAACATATTGATTAACTTGACAAAACTCCGTATGAATGGAATCGAAGAATAGTCAATATGTTTTACTCTCAGGCATTATAACACATCGAGAACAGAACGTTAGATAACCATTTTACCATTATGGAGACAAGTATATTTTAGTGTCTTTCTGAGCATGAGTCGGATATATTCGATATAATCGACCCGCGTATACTGCTGCTACCTATTTATTGATTTGTAACGATAATATACCAAAGTCAATTGCCGGTGGGAATTAAATTCTAAAAAGCGTATCATGTAAGCTAGAACAATATTATTTAATATTGTGTTGGCTTACATGATACCATTTTCTGATTTATTAGATTTTTCACTACAACTTTGTAGCCATTGTCGATGACGATGAAGTTTTATGCAGTATGTAGCTTAATTGTTTTAGAGCTTGGTAACTGAAGCTACGCTAGTATCTACGAAAGCCATATGGTATTTTTGCTATTGTTTATAGCACAAAATGAGCTCTGATTTAGACGAGTCATAAGCGTTGATAGAGCGGCCTTAACCATCCTGTCTTTTCAATGGTGTCTTGGACTACATTATCTAATGCATCGTCTCTTTTAAAGGAATAAGGTGCGATTCCAAGGAAGTTAGTTGCTATTGCTAGTAGGTTGAGCCAGCTCATTTTCCTATTATTGCACTTCATATTCCATGCACGGAATTACAATATTTCGATATTGTGTCATATGCTAAAAATCGCATGATTTTTTTCCATAATAATATTCTGCGATTTCCCAGACAATCACGGCATGTAACTACAATAGAGCGACATTTTATCAAGTAGTTATAAAAGCGAGGCAAATTACTAGCTCTTACAAATTTTTCTGTTTGTGTCTCTATTTGTAACAGTGTACAAGTTTGTGTACCAAATAAAATTTTAGGTTAATGGTTTGTTTAAAGAATGCCTTTAAACAAAAATCTATGAAAAAATGTAGCTCAATGAAAATCACGATCCAACCATTCAGTGTGTCATTTTCGCAGTAGAGAAAAGTATGGGGGAATTTTCTCAGCTATTCCTTGCAAGGTGAGTAACAACATAGACGCTCCCGCGTTGTTTTGTACAGATAAATTATTTAGCTGTCTAATTATTATACGTGGTTCGACCTTCTATTCAAGTTATTAACATTTAGCTGGTTAATTACTATAAATGGCTCGGCCTTTTATTTTAGACATAAATAATTATTTATTTGTCTAATTGCTGAGAATACCTCTGACTTCCATAGCAGGTACATTGCAAATGACTATCGATATATCAGACCTCTTTCCACATAATTTAACGGTCTAATTATCATGGATGTCTAAGGATTTTGTTTCAGATAAAACGGAAGGTGTGTAACTAATTACTATAGATGGATCAGATTCAAGTGTCCATTTCTGTGAAAGTAATTAAGTTGCTAGTTACTATAGACGTCTCAAGCTTTATGCAATATACGTGCACAGTATGATAATCATTGACCATCTATAAAAAGTGCTTCTATTTAATCACGTCCCCATGAATTCATACAAGTCCTTCAAGATATTCCGCCATTGAAATAATGTATGAAGAAGTGCTGCACAAACAAAAGAGACACTACGCGGGGTGGGGGCTAAGGAGAAAATCTTTACAATGGTAACAAAAATCCGGTAGGAAAATATTGTTGTTTGTTATAAGGAGGTGGTGCATGAGATCATTTAGTTTTGCATATTCTTAAGAAGGACTTGCATATCTTCGTCTTTTCCCCGGTGATTGACTTGACAGTAAACACAAAGAACAACAAAAGAACTGTTCAAGAGCCTGCACGAATATACTCAAACCGATTTCTTATAAACTAACAGCCATTAGATCGTTCGCTAGAGTGCTTTGCAGTATTTGTTTTGAGTCACTGGCTTCTAAGTTCAAATCCAGCTGAGTCAATTTTGCCTTTCACTCTCTCAGTGTCGACATACAGCAACAATCCAGGGCAGTGGATTGGCGGAACTGTAAGAACGACGGACGGGAGGACTTGCTATATTTGTTCCACCTCTTTCAAACCTGAGTTCATCTTCCGACATCAGCAAATTGAGTGTTGTACTTCCTCCAACGACCGCTTCAATAGCCTGACCCAGGATCTTGGGTATTGCAAGCATTCGAGTCAAGATTTCATTTTGAAGTGACTTTCATTCTCACTTTCGTTCCACAAGACCTGGGTGTCCAGTAAAGCGAGACGGACACTGCCATTCTCTCTGGCGATACGATAAAATAAATCCTCATCTATAGAATTGATAATATATGTGTCACTAATCCCCCCCCCCCAAAGTTTCATTTAGGCTTTATATATTTATGTGGAGGCGCAATGACCCAGTGGTTAGGGCAGCGGACTCGCGGTCATAGGATCGCGGTTTCGATTCCCAGACCGGGCGTTGTGAGTGTTTATTGAGCGAAAACACCTAAAAGCTCCACGAGGCTCCGGCAGGGATGGTGGTGGATCCCTGCTGTACTCTTTCACCACAACTTTCTCTCACTCTTACTTCCTGTTTCTGTTGTACCTGTATTTCAAAGGGCCGGCCTTTTCACTCTCTGTGTCACGCTGAATATCCCCGAGAACTACGTTAAGGGTGCACGTGTCTGTGGAGTGCTCAGCCACTTACACGTTAATTTCACGAGCAGGCTGTTCCGTTGATCGGATCAATCGGAACCCTCATCGTCGTAACCGACGGAGTGCTTCCATATGTTTATATTTTGCATACCTTGGAAATGTTTTCTTCTCTGGTCGTTTTCGTAGCGAGTTATCCCTAGTAGATCTTTCCTCAAAAGCAGTGACAATACTATTTTACTTTCATATCTGGTGTATCGAGAACTACATTATCCACTATGCTGTTCCATAATTTGAGACAAAATTGTGGGATTGAAGGAAGTTTGAGGGATATATTTTAAGAAAGTACGCGGCCGGATGTACCTTTTCTAGGTCGGTCATCTTTGTGTTACATTTATATTCTAAGTATTGTTTCAGTTGTTTAGCTCTAAATAAGTTTTCATAGAGCACATCTAAGATCGAACTTCTTTTTATGTTTTCGTTTCAGTATTATTGTATCTATAATTACACTCATCAGCGTAAGATTCGAAGGAGAGTTGCGTGCTGTCTTTAACACTCAGAACACTTATAAATTGACTCCTTTACTGGCGCATGCTTTTATGTTACTGAGATGATCATGTTGAATATAACGCTCTGTATAACGTCTATATTTATATTATATATATACCAGATATATTTATTTCTATTGTTGTCATTGTTGCTGTATCGGTTATCTGGAAAGAAGCCTTCATCAAGCAAACATTCAGCGAGATAAATCTTTGACATTCCTCTATGTTCTGCTTTGTGTCCTCTTTACTCTTTTACTCCCTTACTTGTTTCAGTCATTTGACTGCGGCCATGCTGGAGCACCGCCTTTAATCGAGCAACTCGACCCCGGGACTTATTCTTTGTAAGCCCAGTACTTATTCTCTCGGTCTCTTTTGCCGAACCGCTAAGTGACGGGGACGTAAACACATCAGCATCGGTTGTCAAGCAATGCTAGGGGGACAAACACAGACACACAAACACACACACACACACACACACATATATATATATATATATATATATATACATATATACGACAGGCTTCTTTCAGTTTCCGTCTACCAAATCCACTCACAAGGCATTGGTCGGCCCGGGGCTATAGCAGTAGAGAGTTGCCCAAGATGGCACGCAGTGGTACTGAACCCGGAACCATGTGGTTGGTTAGCAAGCTACTTACCACACAGTCACTCATTAGTTTTCATGAATAATAATCGATGGATTTCGGTACTGAAAAAAAAAGACACGTTCGAAGACTTTTAGATTAGTTTATATATGTAATTTTGCGGAAGATTATAATATCGATTTTATATGCGCCAAAATGCACTTTCTAAAACTCATTTCCGTGAAAAATGCGACCCGAGGTTATTAATTAGTGCTACTTTGTTACAGGAATGTCAGTTTATATTCACTGTTGTTTACGGCGTTATAGATACGGAAATTGAAAAAATTAAGTAATTTTGTTGCAAAGAAATATAATGACCTAATTTTGCACAAAGAAATATAAAATTATTTCAATGTTTCTTAAATGATTTTTCAGTTACAAATCTATGTCAATAACGCTTACAAACAATTATATTTGGCTGACATTTTGGCAAAAGTTAAGGGAAAAGATAATTCGATTGCATCGACCTTACTATTTAACTGGTACTTATATATTATCGATCCTGTAAGGACAAGAGGCATAGTCAAACCCGGGGCATTTGCACTCCCAAGGGAAGTCGGAAACATACCGCTCAGCATTCTCTGTGAGAGTACACTTTCTCTATTGTACTAACTTTCCAGAGACACCAATGCTGGATAGTTTTTTTTCATGAGAACCTTCTTACCAGCTAGCTCTGTCAAAGACCTTGCTAAAATCAAAGTAGATGACATCGGTGTTGGAGCCCTCTCCCAAAGCTCTCAAAATGTAATCAAAGTGATGCAGGAGCTGCATTAGGCAGTTCCTTCCATTATGGAACCGATTTTGGTTGCGGTTCTGCAGTCTGTTACTTTCAAGAAACTGGGTTATTCGTGATCTCAGCATCTTCTCAAATACTTTGATGATATGGGAAATGAGGGAGATCGGTTGGTAATTCAGTACAAGGGAACTTTTGAAAACTGGAACAACAGACCGAGAACGAAATTTTTCAGTAAGGTCTTCCATAGATTAGGAATAGGAGATGCAAGTTGCTATTGACACATCTTCAGGACACAAGCAGGGAACCTATAGGACCTACAGCTGAATTTTGTTCAATTTCGTTTATTGCCGCTAAGGCATGAGAGGCACAAAACGTTACGTCCGATATAATGTGTCATGCTTTAACATCAATGATACTGTCTAGATCGGCCATCTCAGGATTGCTGAAAACCGAGCAGTATTGTTTCTGCAGTATCTCACTGAGAGTTTTGGTGTTATCTTGACGAGGCAGTATCAATTAGAAGGTCAACAGTGGAGAAGAACATTTGCGGTTGAATTTGATTTTCTCAATGGCCTACTTCTCCTCCGCCGTTCTCTGGTTATTGATGATGGTCTTCATGTACTGTTGCAGGTTATACCTTTTGGATTGGAACAGGGGGGATATATGTGTGGCTGTTGACGGTATTCAAATTGCTTATTTTTTTTCTTTCTTCTTATTATTTTTCTGATAATAGATTTTATGTTTCGGGTAATTCTGCACTACTACAGTTTTATTCACATGTTTTGCTGGGGTGTGTTTTGCACGTATGTTTGTGACAGTGTATACAAAGATCTGTCAAGATATTTTGATTCTGGAGGAGGTGTGTGCATGTGTGAAAGACCATTCAACATACGAAAGCTCGTTCATGATTCGTGTTACACTTCTATTACCCAAAATAATAGCATATATATATATATATTCATATACATATATACATAGACACATATATACATGTACATAGATATACATATATATATATATATTTATATATGTATACATACACACAGGCATACATATGTATCTGTATATATATATATATATAAAATATTATTCGAGACAAAACCACTCTTTTGCAAAATAGTGGTTTTGTCTCGAATAATATTTTATAATATTTTACTATAAAATCGATTTAATCCTAAATCTGATTTTTTCCCTGTAAATTTGGATTTATTCCCTAATATTTATTATATATTATTATATATATATATATATATATATATATATTCATATACATATATACATGTACATAGATATAGATATATATATATATTTATATATGTATACATACACACAGGCATACATATGTATCTGTGTATGTATATATATATATATATATATATATATACATATATATATAAACCATTATTTTGCATAATAGAAGTATAACATTTCGTTCTCTATTGAAATAATCTTTCCATTTTCCCTGAAAGCAGACATTAAAATAAAAAAAAAAGTATTTTACATGCTTTTTAGTCATTGGATTTACCTGTTATCGATAGATTCTTTCACTAACAATTGAAAAAATGTCCATTTTAGATCTACATAATATCAGCAGCGAAATGAATTGGTATGGAAACTAATATAGAAATGAAAGTATTTGAGGAAAGAATTCAAAACTGCTGCAAGAATATTCTAAAGCTAGACTCAAAACCACATGTCACGTAGAAGCTGACTTGTTAAAGAATTCTTGTCCATCTTGAAGGTGAACCTATTCAAGTGAGATCTGCGGTAAATATATATGGCTACGTTATTAAATGTAGCAAAAAAACTGTTTTCGGCATTGAAGCATTTCTACTATAATTTTGTTTTTTATTTTTTTTATTCGTGATTAAAACAAAGGACGCTTGTCTTTCTGGAACTTGGCCCATCCTATAGTGGATATTGCAATATATCGGTTACAAATTTTAGCGCAGGACCAGCAATTTCGGACGAAAGAGAAAGTCGATAACATCGACCCCACCTCTGAACTGAAAGTTATTTTAACGACTCCGAGTACGAAAGGTAAAGTAGCTATCAGCGGAATTTGAACTAAGAACGTAAAGGCAGACTAAACGCCGCTAAGCATCTCGCCCGTTGTGTGCTAACGATTCTGCCAGCTCGCCGCCTTAATATGGTAATATATTAATTACATCTAAGAAGTGTCGTTCAAGCCAGGCGAACATTACCTGCTGAATACAGACACCAGGCAATATCGTGAATAGAAAAATGTTCTGCGTAGCAATCAGAAAATGTTAAGTTAATAATAATCATGCACAATGAAACTAAAACCTGCGAAGCTACGCTCATCGACCTTGCTGATGGTCCAGCTTCGGGTGCTAGTACTATTTGACACATAATGGAATAAGGAAAGAGATGTTTTATATTAAATCAGAAATAACAGAAATCTTGAATAAGTAAATAATCTAGGCAGCCCCATTTCATTTTAAACATTATACACCAATCCCCTTCTATAGACCTAAGATTCATTAGTGGTATATATAGTACAGACAGATTATTATTCCAGTTGTATATACGATTAACTGCACGCGATTGAGTATATAATGCGTCTCAATGCTGTATTTAGGAACACACGCTACACAAATTATACTTCACTTAATAGACTCCAGATCTCCACTAATAGCAGGTTCCGACTAATGTTAATACTCGAAGCGCTAAATACTAATTATAAGACCGCTAGTAAATACAAGCTCACTAATATCAACTCCGAGACATAAAATCTTGAATAAACTAAAACCGTTGAACCGAACTGAACAAATCAAGACCTGAAATTCTAGATTAAACTTAAAGAACCACAAACAGATCTTTTTTGATAGCACAGCAGTTCGACTCATAGGCCTTACTAGATCGGTTTATTTAAGTAATGTTATACTTGATAGGATTATACCTCAGCTAATTCCTACTATACACTTTATGATACAAAACAAGTGAGGTCATATATTAGTTTACCTCTTTAGATAATAAATGTAAGTATTGCTTTCTACAATTCGATATTAATGCGTATTATTCTAGTATATCTCCCATATTTCTTAATAAAGCCTTAGGTTTTGCTAAAAATCTTTCTTCTATAACTAGAGATAAAATTGATAAACTGTGAACGAGACCCGACACGCCAAGCAATTTTGATATTGCCATGGGACATAGCGACTCGGTCCAGGTCAGAGATCTTATTGGTATCTACATCCTACACTGTCTCAAGTGTATGTTCACTGATCTTCGAGGGGGTTTGTACAGGGATGACGCCTTATTTGTTATCTGTAATAATAGTAAAGTAGTCTTAGAAAGGACACGCAAAAAACTCAGGAAATATTTTTAGAAATTACAAGCTTGAATTAACTTTTGAATACAATACGAGGGTGGTTAATTTCTTAGATGTAACCCTAGACCTTAAATCTGGTTTACACTACCAATATAGGCGGCCTGATGAAATTATTACCTATGATAATATATAATCCAATCATTCCACCTGTGTAATAAAATCATTGGTAAAACAAAAAGCAAATCTGATACGATTACGCCATTCTGTGCTAATGTGGATGCATTTGCTCAATATGCCAACTATTATAACTCTGCTAGTCTGAATCCGGCTTCAAGGTCACAAACAAAGAACTGTGCTTGCCCCATAGCTGATAAGACCACATATAGTAATAAATTAGCAAATAAGCAGCTAACTGATGATAAATCTGAACATAAGTTTGCACGTGGTTCTAGCGATATTAAGCAACGTGATGACTTGATGAAAACACACAGGATTGATACTAATGAACATTTATGAAGATCTATTTATACCCATAATAATTGTTACTAAACATTTTGTTCTGTGTACCCTCGATTACGTGACGATCCTAGTCCTAATTTCATACATTGATCTGTAAATGCTAAATTATTTCTGCATTTGTTACGTTATGTTATATTATTGTATGATATTATATATTCTGCCTTTCTCACTCAATCCTTTCATGGTATATATTCTGAAATATATTTTATTGGTTTTAAACCTTTCTAAATTTACAATAATATTTTGACCTCTTATATCACTAATATGAGTAATACAAAACATATTTATATTCTTATTTATAATTGTTAATTTGTAATTTACAATATAGGATTTATTATGTACATCTTGTATATATTATGTAAGAAATAACTATATATTTTTTATTATTCTCTTATATCTATTTAACTATTTAATTACTATTTTATGTTATAGTTTTTATTATATATTCACTATTTGTCGTTTGTATTACCTTTACCCGTTTGTTCTTGTACGTTTTATTTTTATTGTATATCTCTTCCTTTATCTAATTATTTATCTGGTGTAGGAGGCCGTTCATTTTTTCTTATTCTATTTTATTCCCTTACTGTTGTCAGTTTACTTTATTTCGCCTGTTAAGTTTTGTTACCATGCATAATTAGCTCTGATATTTAAGCTTCCTTCCTCCTTTATCTTTAACCGTTTATCTCCCACCTTATTTAAAACCCACCTTCCCTATTCACCTTGGCCTGAAATGGGTCGGAAAACTATTTGACGAATAAAATAAAAATAGAAATAGACAGAATGACCTTAACTTAGAAGTCACATCGTATTGCCATTTGATGAATAAAAACGAATATAATATAAATTAACCTTATCTTAGAAGTCAGAACATGATATCAAGATCTCACCCCTTATTTTGGGTCCTCTCATTCACCTTTCCCATTAACGTTTAAGACCTTTGTCAAGAATCCTGTCCTCCGGTCTTTTAGTGATTATCAATTGAATATAATGAGCCTGAATCTTAGAAATTGTACCTAATGTTATCAAAACCCTTTTCTGTAATCTTCCTATTACTATAAATGCTCTCCTCTCTTCGTGTCACCTAACTGTTATTCGTATTTATCGCCTAACCTGAGCAAGCGCATTCATTCTTTTGACTATTGCAAGTCAGGGAATCGTGAATCTGTCTTTTGGGGTCAATACTGTACCGTAATATAGAATATATCAATAGACTTTTTGTTAGCTCAGTATCATATAGGATTGACTTAACTCTATACGTATATTTTGTACTATAATATAGTAAGGAACTTCGACCTGTATGTATTCTGCGTTCTTTCCATCTCAATGTCACTCTCCACCGGAGATATCACTTGAAATTAATAATATGCGGTTTTGTGACTGTATTTCCTTGACTGTATTTCCTTCACTGCTGTGTGTTTTATTTACAAAGTCGAGAATAAGAAAAGAAGTAAAAGCAAGTATTATAAACATACTGGAAACCTCATAACTGCTTGTCAGGTCGTATGTTAATAGTATTGATCTGATTATATACTGAATATATTTGATAAGTTATATAATTAAGAAGAAAATGTGAAGAAGAACCAACAGAGGAAAAAGAAGGAAAAGAAATGAATATGTAAGAATTAAGGAATGGAAGAAAGTTAGAATAGTGAAAACGATGTGCTATACATTCTCAGGTGAAGACAGAAAAAATAATGATCAAAACAAAGAAAAATATTTGTAACATGAAAACTTCCGCTGCCTGTCTGAGATAACGTAGCAAAGGTATTTTGAGCAATTTAAAACTATTGATCCGTTAAACATGATAAGTGAGTTGTCAGGTCAGGATTTCATCGAATGGATGGATACATTTTCTTTCTATGGCCGCAAAAATTTCCATTTCTGCTTTCTTTCACCATATTTTATTTCTTCTATTCTGTTTATTCATCACAATATACGAAACATTTATACGTCTCGCTCTCTGTTCTGCACTTAGGTATTAAGTCTAAATTTACAATGGTGGTTCACAAGTTGACAGATGTACTAAGATAAGGCAAAGGAGAGAGAATTATAACGCAAAGTGAAACTATTCAGTGTATCCTAAGCACTTTGGATTTCAACATTATAACGTGGTTTGGATTTGGTAAACACGGTTCACTAATAAGTTTGAAAAATTATTGTTCATTAATAAATTAAAATCGTTTCAATTACAGGTACAGGATCCCCAATTTAGAGCTGGGCGCATAGTTGATGATACCAAGTCCAGTACTTTAGTCAATCGAAGCCTCAATGAAATTTGAGTGCAAAATTCTAGTGCCAACGCTCTGACCTCTCTGCCAATTCACAGTATTCCTATTGACAATTCTGTGGTTAAGCGATTCACTTCAGAACCAATTACCTAATCAATCTTTTGATCCGTGCTGTATATCCTGAGTTCAAATCTCGCTGAAAAGATTATTTTAATTGATTCCTCCCCCATTCTATTTATGCGCTGAGAGAATTGTAATCGATTAAATAAACAGGGAAATTCTGTGGTACTGTTCCACGGTAATGAGTAATTAATTCAGAGACATACAACATATTGTAATTAAATTTCTCTTTAGAAACTATTAAGTCTTTCGTATATTCATGTCTCAAACCATAGGTAACTTTTCCGTATAGGTAAATAGCTTATTCAACATCGTTGTAGTACACAATTTACATATGAAATAATTATTTCTAATTTGGACACAAGGGCAGCAATTTGAAGGGGAGAATAAACTTGATTGCAACAAAACCTGTCTTCAACTGGCATTATTCTATTGACACGCAATGGATGAAATCAGTGTCTTCTTCAGAATGTATGAAATCAGAAAGCATAGAGCCACAAAAAATGCTGCAATTTTTTTTTTGCCCGACATGCTACAATTCTGCCAGCTTCCTACTACATCTTATGAAATAATAAACATATTATATACGAATATTATGGATTACTCTCGAGTAATAGAGCAATCATTCAGTTTAATAAAACTTTTGTAAGATTTTTGTTTCTTAACTCGTCAAATAGAAGCGGGATTTTCTCTCCGTATCCTATTATCTCCAGCAAGCATCCACTGGACAGAGATTTAAGCATCATCGCTTTATTATTATTATTATTATTATTATTATTATTATTATTATTATTATTATTATTATGAATATTATTATTATTATTATTATTATTATTATTATTATTATTATCATCATCATTATTATTATTATTATTATTATTATTACTATTATTATTATTATTATTATTACTATTATTATTATTATTATTATTATTATTATTATTACTATTATTATTACTATTATTATTATTATTATTATTATTATTATTATTGTTACTATTATTATTATTATTATTACTATTATTATTACTATTATTATTATTATTATTATTATTATTATTATTATTATTATTACTATTATTATTACTATTATTATTACTATTATTATTATTATTATTATTATTATTATTACTATTATTATTATTATTATTATTATTATTATTATTACCATTACTATTACTATTATTATTATCATTATTATTATTATTATTAATATTACTATTATTATTATTATTATTAATATTATTATTATTATTATTATTATTATTATTATTATTATTATTTTATTATAATTATTATTATTATTATTATTATTATTATTATTATTATTATTATTATTATTATTACACATTAGAGGAGGAATTCTAAGGTCTCACGAGTTTGATTTATTCGTGATAAGAATACGAATACCTGAATATTTCAGGTAGCTGGAAAATTTAACCCAAGAGAAATTTATTGACATTAATGGAAACAGCGAACCAAACAGAGAATATCTCCGATCAGCAGCCGTACAATCCATGTTCATTAATTCTAGTAACACATTTCCGTATTTGGAGGGCGGAGGAGATTTTGAGTAAACTAATTCGGAACTAACTTACACAAGCACACACATACATATACACACACTGGCACATACACATATATATATATAATAGGGAAATTGTATGAAATATATAAATGGATGATGAATAAAGGATCGTCACAGTTTTGATTACCTGTAAATCCGTAGATTTACTGCAGGAACGTGATAATGGCGGTTGGGATAACAGTATTAACAAAATAGGAGATGGAATGTGTAATAAACTTTATTGGGTACAACACGTTTCGATTTGTTCTCAGTCTCTTCAGGTAAATCTCACTAGAGATTTCTTGAGTCGGCTTACGTACCGCTTATCGATTTAATTCGAGAATGAGTAAAATCAGAGAAATATTACTGAAACGCAAAAAGTTTCAAGTATGAACCTGGAAAATACATTCTCCTTTAGAGAAAACTAGCAGTATAGCCCGGCTTTGCTCGGGATTAAGTTAGGATTACTAAGCTAATCAAGCTCTTTATTTCAAACCAAACTAAGTAACATCGACGTCAAATTTGAGCGAAATCCGTTGGCGGAAAATGAGTGGCAGACAATTTGATTGGGAGATCCTATAAGAAATTGGTTTATCGATTTTTTCAACTCATCGATTTTGTTTTTTCGTTTTTTGAGAACTTAAAGCATTCAAAGATCCCATGAGTCCTAAGTAATCACGTTTGAACAAAATACATCAAAATTGGTAAAAGTTATGGTTGAAAATGGGGTGTAGACAATTTTAGTGGGAAGTCCTATAAGGAATCGGTTTATCGATTTTTAAAATCCTGATTAAATAGAAAACACCATAAGGAATCAGTTTATTGATTTTTCACTTCAAATAAGACTTAACCAAACACAACATAGCTGATTCAAAAACATCTATATTTATACTTCAAAGTTGGTTTTCATACCCAACCCAGTTCTGCAGAATCAGTGTCGCGACGGGAACGCATGGGTTGGGAGTTTGATCGGCAGAGATGATCAGGTGGCATATGTCAACCCATTTGAAAACACTACCCCCATCATGTAACCCCCTTTGCCCATGGGTTGGAAACTCTTCCAGCAAGGAAAACAGAACGCCCGAAATGGCCCCCGATCCTCTGTGTGAGAAGCGGTTATGTTCAGATCACAACTAAGTATATATATATATATGGGCAACACCTATTGCATACATGGTTTTTGTACGCCCTTACCACTGCCCCTGTCCCACCACCACCCCTACCCGAGTAATACCATCATTTGAAGCAAATTTAGCACCCGGACGTAAGTTTTGTAAGAGGAGTAGAGAGGCAAACCTTCTCTCACAGAGATGTGACAGTCAGCGTTCTCCTTTCGAAAACACGAACAGTTTCGAAACATTGTTTACAAAATGCAAATTTGGCACTTGGACGTGAGTTTTGTAAGCGGAATAGAGAGTCCTACCTTCTCCCACAGAGATGTGAGAGTCTGATCTCTCCTTTCGAAAACATGAACAGTTTCGAAACATTGTTTACAAAATAATAGCTGATCGGTTGCGAAAGAGCCTGTCTCGGGCAACACACACACATACAGATTGCATACATGTGTTTTGTACGCATACATGTACGTGTGTGTGTCTGTGTGTTTGTGTGTGTGTGTGTGTGTGTGTGTGTGTGACTGAAGCCATTCACACATACATACATGCATAACAACCCCTGTCTCTTTTTGCCTCTCAATCACTCACAAAAAGAAAGAAATTTTAAAAATCTGTCTTCTCTCTCTCTCTCTCTCTCTCTCTCTCTCTCTCTCTCTCTCTCTCTCTCTCTCCCAGAAGAGACTTAACTCGCTAGAAGGGGACTTAACTCATATTTGTAAATAAAGTATTTCTCCGACTTGAAAATTGTTAGAAGTTACGGTTCAAAATTACTTTTACCGCTATTCGCTGGTGCCTCGGCGGAAAATAATTTGATGAAAAACAGCTAGGGTCATGACGAATTTCCTCCTAAAATTTGATCGACAGGCGTGCTAATTTGTGGATGTGCATAAACTACATTCACTTACACACACACACACACACACACACACACACACACACACACACACACACACACATATATATATATATATATATATACACATGTATATCTGTACATATTTACATATACATATGTGGATCTAGACGGCAAGATCATATGTCAAATGCAAGTTATTAGAATATAGTTCCTCAAGTTCAGGTGTATCAAGTGTTGTGGGCGCCATGTATATATCAAATGATAGAGATTGCACTATGTAAATGTGTATTTAGTTGTATGTGGGCATATGGGCAATTGTTCAATGAATTTTTTCATAATGTGCTCTCAATATTGAGAGTGACTCCTCGGAGCATAACTGGCAGGGACTCTCGTTGTAGGAACTCGCGTGTCTCAGTATGGACAATGTAATGTATTTTGTTTTCGTTTCCTGAAGCTGCCAGATAATATAATTGATAGATAGATAAATAAATAGATAGATAAATAAATAGATAGGTAGATAGATATATAGACAGATACACAGACAGACAGATAGACAGATAGATATATACATGCACACACACACGCAAGACAGACATATATAAATATATCTGTCATATATATGTAAATTTTGTATTAACTAGGCAACGGATAGGAGCTTATATTCATAGCAAGTGCATATACAAAGTGAAATAGGTCGTGATATCTGCCTTTGGAAAATACCCTCTTTTGAACCACAGAACGTAGGCTGAAAGTCCTAAATAAGCTTAAAATAGATGTATTGTTTGTGATTGATTTCTTTACCTTTTATATAATGATCACACACAGCAGGTGTGCAACGTTTCAACAGAAGATAATTAATGTACAAAGAATGTTTCCTTTCTTACCTTATTGTCTTCCGGCTATTTATATTTTGTAAGAATCTTATTTAAATGAAACACGGTATTGTCGGAAAACATCAGTTGCCTGACCTGTAGCGGAAAACGGTGATTGCAAGAAAAACTTGGACAATTATCAATTTTCTGAAGGAATTTAAATTTCCACTCGCATAATAAAATGTTGAGAATTTGTTGACATTTTGTCAATACACTTCAGCAAATATATATTTATATCATACACATGAAAGCAGAGGTTCATTAAATACAAGTGGGTGTTGTGACACTCATGCCAGCTTCCAATTTAAAAGAAGCGAATGTGTCAAAACAAATTAAACATCTTGAATTCTCAATGTATGGAAGTTGTCAATTTTTTATGATTCTTAAGTATCTTTGAGATTCTAGAGTAGTTCCATATTTTTTGTTCATGGTATACATATTTAAAACAATGATGCTTTTGTCATTTATAGACAGCGTTGTTTATACACAGATATATCAGCATTCCTCTTTAGCTTTCAATGTTTCTTTCTTCCAATCAATTGACGAAATTTATAGAAATTCATGCAACGGTTGTACAAAATGGTTTAAAATTTTAGCACAATGCCAGCAATTTTGAGGGAGCAGGTAAGCCGATTACATCGACTCCAGTGCTCAACTGGTACTTATTTGATCGACCACGAAAGAATGAATGAAGAAGTCGACCTTGGTGGAACCAGCGGTTCTACAACTTAAAAGTTAGTTCCTACAGATAATTCACATTCTAGGGTAAGCCTGTTTGATCCTTATTGCAATAAATGGTCAGCTATATTTATTTTGAAAATTGAATGGGTGCTACATTGAAGATGCCACATACACACTCACACACACATGCAAGCACACATACTCACTCACACACACACATACACGCACATACATACTCACACACATACACACACATGCACACACAGACACACACAGACACAGACACAGACACAGACACACACACACACACCACACACACACACACACACACACACACATATATATATATATATATATATATATATATATGACTTAGTCAACAAGAATGGGCACGGCTAGATATTTACTTTGTAAGTCACTACAATTGTTTCCCGGCAACGTGGTTCTCCAGGCGTGCAGGTACTTGATTATGCAAATGTTTCCCCGAATTATGAGATCTAGATGTTCCTCATCAGGCGATATGTGAATATTGCCTCCGTAAGTTCATATTCTCGGCTTCAAGAATGTCCTACCTGTCTGTCGTGTCCTGAATTTAGTAGTAGTGACTGAGTTTATTATGGAGGGAGTGTTGTTGCTGAAGGACCGTTGGCCACGACAGACAGTGGGGGGTGTTCTTAAGCCGAGAATGAGAACATACGGACTGAATGTCTATCCATACATGACAGATGCCCGAACGCAAAACTGGAAGTAAGTATAAGACTACTATTGGATTGCACAGGGTGAAATCTGAAGGTGGCGCTATACTGTAAACTACTACGTTCTTAACAGAATATAACATTTCTTGAAGTCATCTCCCCATTTCCTTGATAGTCACTCAGAATTGTCTTTACAGTCTCCCACTCAGATAAATCATTTTCGCAATTCAAGATTTGTGTCGGGCTTTGAGTATACTATGCAATTATTTAAATTTCGTGTAATTGGCGGCCATCAATTATTTTCTAAAATTTTCTGCGCGTGTGTGTGTGTATGTGTGCGTGAGTTTTTGTTTGTCCGGCTGGCTGGCTGCCTGTCTGTCTGATGTCTACATGGGCGCCTGTTTGTGCGCATGAGTATATATCATATCGTGCTTTAGCTTCGCAAACAAAGATGCATGAACGGAACGTCTATTGCAGTCTTGTTGGTGGTTAAGTTTGCTAATGAAGCTATATTATTTCTCTGAGGTGTTAAACCGGATTGAAAAGTAATTTCCTGAAGGAGCGAAAATTTTTGAATGGAAGCTCAGATTGATACAAGGCCACCCACCTTGAAACATGTTATGCGCTCAGTCGAACAGACGCAAGTAAAAGCATAAAGACAACTGAAAGGCATTAGCAAAGATTATCCGGATATATTTAAAATCGATAGGTAAAATGTGTATAACTAAATATTGTGATGAGAATTATCTGCAAATAATATTATTATGAGTCAATGTACTGTCTCTGTTGTGTGGTTGCATACTCTGTTTCAAAAAGCAGTGAACTTTTTTTCGAAACACGCCTTACTGCTTGTGAAAGAAATGTCATATTAGATAATGAAGCCTTCGATATCAAATACGGGATATCTGAGATATATTCCAAAAGGATTGACTTGCGATAAAACAATATCAACATCAATAATAAAAACGAACACATCACTAGCAATAATTATGATAACATAATATATTATGAAAGGCTAGACATATTCAAGAGAAAATTATATGAATATTACTGACAGTTATTATAAAATGGAAATATAAATATTGTACTGCTTATATTTTGAATAACGGTAAGAAACACAGAATGATGTTGTGCTTGCTTTTGTTTTTGGTTTTGTTGTTGTGCAGTGGTGATGGTGGTGTTTTGATGTAGTGATGATGATGATGATGATGATGATGATGATGATGATGATGATGATGATGATGACGACGACGACGACGACGACGACAACGACGACGACGACGACGACGACGATGATGATGATGATGATGATGATGATGATGATGATGATGATGATGATGATGGTGATGATGATGATAATGATGGTGATGGTGATGACGATGGATGATGATGATGAAGACGACGACGAAAAAAGTAGAATCACAGCTGCAACCATGAAAAACATCGTCGGCGTCTTTATCATCAACTTTATCATATGCGTGTGTTTACGCGTGTGCTAGTTCTAGTTAAAAATTTAGGAATCTAGATATTTCATCTTTATTCAAGCAACAGACCCGTAGTGAATATTAATGTAAGAAAACACGATATGTAACTCCTTTGCTTCCACGTCTCCTAATCTGAAATAAGAATCTTTCCGGCAGTGAAGACTTGGCGAGAGAGTAGTCTATTGAAGCAGGGAAACATAAGTGAAGGTATGTCAGTCATATTAAATTTAAGAAGATTAAAGAAGACATCAGTTTGGCAATGATTGATGGGTGTAATGATATACAAATGCTGACAATATTCACTATTTATATACCAGGAAGTTGTAACGATTGAAATAAGCACAGTACTGCGGGTGGTGTGTTCACATTATACTCCATTCATTGTATTTTATCTATTAAGCAAGACGCACATATCTGATTATGAATACGTTATTACATACACGAGACGTTTGCCAACAGGAATCAGAATTTGTTATTTTATATGTACAGTTTAGTACTTCGCTGTTCTAATTTCAGTCTCACACGATAACAATATTTTAGATTTTATCTATGTTTCAAGAAAGTACAACTCAACAATTCATTACATCTCTACTTGTCTGTGAATAACATATGCTTAAAGCTATGCTTTGTCTTCTATAATTACAACGGATTCTTTCCAGTTTAAGTAGATTGCTGTGCACGAAACTTATCCAAGCAACGAAACTTAACTGGCCGCTCTGCGGCGTCTCATCTTGACCTCTCGACTATGTCGTACACTCGAATTTGTTTGCTAAATAGCAAGTAATACGATGAGGTTAAGGACAATTATTCTTTGAAGAATATAAGTACTTTTATTCTAAATTAAGATGATTTTATTATGTACAAGTAAACGTAAAGTAGAAATTGATGCAGTGTAGAATTCTGTAGATGGATAAGGAAGAAGCCAAGAATAACCACATGTGAGTTTCTTTAAAGCAAATGATTCAAGCATCAAGATAATTGCGGGTGATGTTATGAATACAAGTCTCAAAAATACTATAGAAGTACCAGGAAGACAGGAATCATTTATAGCATCCCAATCTTATTAATATATTTGTTTTATTTGGACACACAAGTGGCTTACGTGGAAGTTTAACAAGATATATTGAAGGGGCGAAGATATCACAAGGCTGACACCAACTAACGAAAGGTCAAAGCTTAACAAAATTACAGACGTATAACCTACTTTCCTTCAATTTAGAAACAGTGATCGCAATATCCCACAGAATTACGGTAGATAAGAGAAGAATCACTTCCATAAACTAAGATGTAATACTAAGTAGTCTTAAGATTGTGATGATCCATTACTAACCAACAGAGCCATTACCTGAGACTGCAGGTGGTTAAAGACGTCTATGAATATTACATCTATTGATTACCAGAAAGATTTTGAACAGTGTTCTCTACATGTTGAACTTAGAATGAAGAAATAATCAATAATAAGTCTGTGGAATGAGACAAAGAAGATTATAAAATCTAACAATATCTCTACTGGAGAAAAGTACTTCAATGAGACTTAATCTTTCCAGATTATTTTTGTCTGAGGCTCACACATTTAACAACATGTTAAACAAGATTGAATTCGGATACACATGCTCTGGGAAGGCAATCAACATTTTTGCTCTTTGGACACCCTGACGCGGTTTGCTGCAGATGATAAACAAATACAAACGGTACTATAGATTCGCCATAGAGAGTTAGATGATATTCAGGCTAGAAATCTGAGCAATAGAAGCCTCTCAGAGAAAGATATTAGAATACTAATACCTTGATAAATAAAGAGATAAGAGAAGTAGATGAAACTCAAATTTCTAAATATCTTTCGCATTTCACTAGATAGAATACAGGAAGTACACGTGAAAGAAAAAATTAGAAAGAAGAAGATATATTAGAAAAATGCTTGAAAGCAGATATGAATGCAAAAGGAAAATAGAAATACTCATCAGTGGTCTAGCTGTTCTAGTAAGAAATATTACTTAAAATATTCTGAACGGTTCGTAAATGACATGAATACAAGAACATATGGGTTTTTGTAAGCAGAATACTATTATAAAAGATTTGTTAGTAAAAAAAAATTGGAAATTATTACAAATAGCTACAAAACACATGTAAACGAAAAGATTTTTCTGTTTTCAAAGTACCCGACAAATGCAAAACAGATGCTGAAAAATCGAAAAGTTAGAATAAAAGAGAAGAACAAAGAGCATAACTTGTGTAATACGTAACCACGAAGCCAAATGACGTTTACAGAATACCGTGCTTAACCGGTGGTGATAAAAATGCCTGTACATAGCCTGTAAAATGACTAAGCTGAACAACGCTAAAATATGGAAAAAGACGGAAATGCTGAGAAATGCGGGACACAAAAGTAGAACAGAAATATTCTGAATTGCAGAGCAGGATCGAAATCTTACCTTCAAAACGTATCAAAACTCTGGAATAAAAGCTAAATGATCAATATATAGAAAGCGGTAAGAAACAATTATTCACATTGTTTCAGGCAATACCGTTTGTAGTCCAGATCGAATTCGTATACACAGACTTCTCCTAGTTGATTTTTTTCGTACACTTCCTGCTATGCCAGTAATATGAAACATCAAAGGAAACGAAGTTGCATAAAACACTCCCCAGAAAATATCACAGACAATGACAAAACGACCATATTTTGTGGTTTGTCAATCATACACACGCACGCACACACACACACACACACATACATACACACACACACACACAGAGGCAGACACATACACACGATCTGACTAATTCTGCATGACATTGTTAATAAGGAGCTCGAGCGAAGGAGTGCTTTGTTGTAGTAATATATTTCTAGCAGGCAATAATGTATCTCAACGAAATTTACTTTCGGTTGTACTGTTCTGAAAATGGCGATAAACAGAATTTGAAAACCGATGACAGAAGCAACAGTTGCTTTGAAAATCATTAAATGGTATAACGAAATTTACATAACTGACCCTAAGGATAAACAGATTAACACAGCATATAAATATAGTTTTGGGTGATGCACATGATCCTCTCGCATTATGTAGAATACTTTCATTATATTAAGAAATACGAAAGGAATTCAAAACATTAATGGTAGCCAAAGTGCTTCGTGCACCTCGGCCACCGTCGGTAGTGCAGTGAAAGCGTACATCAAATATAAGACGATTGACAACAGTAATCATTTCTGTCTTCATATATATCACCTTGGTTAGAATTTGAAAACTTCAAGCATAGAACTCACACTAGTATTTTTACACTACCTTCATTTTCTTTTAAGACTTCTTATGAGAATCAAAAATCTAGGTTCACGAGCACGTACATGACAAAGCATTGACAGTGAAGTGTTATCCACTTTCAGCCTTTGGGAATCAGAGAAATCGATTATGTCGAAACCAGTACGTCTCTTCATTTTACTTCATGAATCTGGAAGAAGAAGAAACAATATCTATGGTCTTCGGAGGGCATTCGATGTCATCTCGAAACTTGGTAAAGCATCACGTAGACGAGAAAAGCGAATTCCAGAAGACTAACGTTCTTGGGAGAAAAGATTAGGTGCAGTGATATAACCGAGAGATTAGGCCCAAAATTTTGATAAAAGATAGGGTACCTGAATGGGAGTAACCTGAGTCTAGCCTCGTCAGAGACGCAAAAGTTATTAAAGTTATAGAACATGGATGAGCAAGGATATAGTGCACCTGTAAGTAGGGGTTCCGTTATGTCAGTAATCAGAAGATAAACCGATACACATTATTTCGCTCGACAAATACATTTATGCAAAACCACCACCTGTATCTAATGCAAATTTCCTTTAATCTAACTGGAATTGATAAAATCCTTCGTCATAATATCTGGGTACATCTACTGGATGATGACCATTGACTAATATATCCGTATGGGGCTCGATGGTATCGACTAACTCCTCCTTCGAATACTGGACTTTATTCCAATGCTAGACGCAATTATTACATGTCTATGTTTAAATTCCTCACAGGGAACCATCGCTGTAAATCACTTATTAGAAGACCGGTATCATTAAAACACTAATTTCGATTGAATGCGTTATATATTCTATGTGGAGCATCCTCTTGTGTATAAACAACATTTTCTGAAAGCAAGGGATATGAAAATGTATGAGGTCAGTGCCACGTATCCTCGTATTCTATCTATTATCAATAAATTGTCATTTTGAAATTAAGTTTTACTTTCAGTATTTCCTTCTGTTTATTTATCTATTATTTTTTTGTGTGTCATTTTAATTAGAGTTCTTATCTACGTAGACGTTGAAAAAATTGCCATTGCTAACATTGCTTGTTAAATTTCTGTGTAGTTCGATTTGACTTTTTTTTACACGTTAATACATAAAAAATGGCGTCAAATAATCTGTGAGAATTTTCGTTTTAAATACAGCATTAAATTCCGTGAAATGCACACACACACACACACACATATATACACACACGCATACACATATGTGTATGTATATGTATGCATGTGTGTAATTCCTCAGTATATCCTGTCTGTACAATCACATATACACACATACACACACACATATATATATGAATGAGTGTGTGTGAGTCTGTAAATTTGCATATGTTAACAACCTCACACCCACACACATAAACAAAAAAAGGATATGTATATGTTTATCTGTGTGTATATGCATGTATATGTGTGTGTAGATATGTGTGCAAATCTGGGCGTGGGGGATTTTATACATTCATATGTCTATGATGACCATGTACCTATTAATGATTGTTGTTGCATATTATATGAGTGTGTCTGCATGTATATGCATAAAGAAAAACTCATACATGAGTATGTATATATATATATGTAGACGCAAATGTACATATGCACATGTACATGTGCGAGTCTCTGAGTGTGTATGCGTGAGTGTGTGTGTTTGTGTGTGCATGTGTTTGTGTTTTTATTTGTATCTGTGTCTGTGAATATGTATCTTTATGTGTGTTCTTTATCCATTAATTCCGAGATTTTAGGATGTAATATATTCAAGAGTTAATATGATTTACTTCAATTAACATAGGAAACCGTTTAGAAAAAATATAAGCCACATTAATATATGAGTGTGAGTGTGTGTGTGTGTGTGTGTGTGCGTGCGTGTGTGTATGTATAACCAATTTTAGTTATTAAAAAATCTCAGTAATGTTTATTTTTCACTTTATTTTTTACTTCCCCATAATTACCAATCTTAATATTATAACAGTCTTTTATATCGATCACGCTCCATCGTCTCATACAAATATTACTCACTATATTTTTATTCTGAATACATTAACGCTACCCACAATATGTTTTTCGATAAATGTATTGATATTAGCTTCCTGTATGATGAATATATTGATGTAATATGCGTTGTAATTATATCTGTTAAAGTATAAAAATAGCCGAACCAGTGGGACGGGAGACCAAAATATAAGGGATCAGAAGACTGTCCAATGAATGGTAATATACTGTGTCCATTGACAAGGCCCTTAATTTTCCACAGGTCAATGTATTTAGATATACAGGTGTTTCAAGGGGATATGTTGAAACTAAAATCATGAGCCTATGTGGTATTATGATTCTATTTCCAATTCCAGACAAGCTGCAAGGTTAGCAAATAGGCTGATTCGTTCAGGATCATAAGGTTCAGCGTTCAATTTCTGGCCCGGAAACACATTGTGTGCTACAACTTAGGTTACTCGAGTCTATCAAGATGTAACGAGAACCATCTTAGTGTAGATGCGTCAATCTGCCCTTACTGCCACTGCCTTAATACCTTGCTCAATCAAGTGTAAAAGGGCCGAGCATCATCATAGTCATCCTAAACAGTGAGTAAATGCATGATGCAACAGAACAAGCCATATTACTCACGAGTTATGTTTTCAAAACCGTCACCAGAGTAGCAAAATGACTATCAAATAATGTTGTATTGATATTTTTCTCTGGGTTATCATTGCATATTTTGCACCGTTATGTATCACTGCGTACTTCGCAACATTGCGAAATATGCAATGGTGCATATTTTGATTTTTGCAGTGTTTCTTTACTTTTTTTTAAAATTTTGGGCTGCTATAGTAACAGTCGTCAGTGTTGTAGTTGTTCATGTTCTATTTCAGCTGTGCCCCATCTTGGCCGCAGTCTAGTGACTGACAGCACATCATGTTATAGCTGAATACAAATCATTTTATAGCTGTAGAAATTTTCCATCATAGTAGATTGACATATTTCAAGAAATTTTCCATCATAGTAGATTGACATATTTCAAGATAGTTTACTACATGGTGTTTAAAGAGGTAACATCTAACGTCACTTTGCTTTACCTTTGATATTTTGACATACTTTTTATATTGTATATATTTCATTTATATTATTTTATTATATATATCATTATAAATATGGTTCCTCTTCTACAATCAAAGAATTAAATAAATTCCATTAGATCGTAAACTGTGCTAATAAATAAAAACATATGATAGTGTTGTTATTGTTAAATTGTTTAAACCTTCTTTTAGATCTATTCAGTAAGACATATGATCAAAATGTTCTTTAAATATATTATTCTTTCTGTTCTTCCCGTTTTTAAAACAGTACCTCTGAGGTGAATTTCTTTAGTGACCACACCAAAGATCTTAACTCAAATTGTTTTGGGGTATCAGTTTCCGGTTTTAGGATATTCTTGAATGTTTATTTACATTAGTCTTATTTTTACGTAGGATATTATGAGACTACTATTGAAATATGAACGATATATATCAATCAGAAAACTGGTGTGCTTAAATGACATACAATGTATGATTAGCATACTGGTTGCCATTATTGCACGCATAGTTAATTTAAGAAAGTAAAAACTACATAATTTCATTGTTCATCGTTTTAATGTCACATAAGAGATAATAGTATTCTATGGTTATATTCGATTTAATGTCATAGAATGAACTATAGCGCTATCGTTTAAACGTTTTCAACGAATCAATCAGTGGAGTGTTTGCGCAATGTGTACAGAGCGAATATCTCACATTTTAATTTTTCATCACTCAATGAGGAGGGAAGGATGTGACTATAATTCTTTTCAGAGCAACGCTAACATGGAATAAGGAAAAGCAGGGTAATATCAAACGGTAATATCAGATTGATTGATTGATTGATTCTAGTTTCAGCTCATGAGCTGTGGCCATGCTGGGGCACCGCCATTTGGTGTTGCTACATGGTTTTACTTCACGAAAGCTTTTTAGCAACTGCCATTTGGTGCATGAGAGAGTTCGATGCAGCTGCCCTCATCTGCACCTCCTGCCGTGAAGTTGGTTCATCTGGGACACCTGACAGGAAGAGATCCAGTTTCATTTTAAAGACATCTGCATCCACCCCATTCAGGTCTCTTAGGTTAGATGATGCTATTAAACAGAGTAACGTCGATTCTGAATTCATAATGGAAGGTGTCAGAACGTATATCGCCATACATCGAGTCCGACGTTCAAACAATTTTAACAGTTCAACACGCTACAGTGGAATTTTATGTTATCGCCTCCTGAAGATTGAAAGGAAGAATTGATCTCTGCAGTAATTGAACTTAAAATGCAAGAATCAGAATAGATACCACTAAGCATTTTCTATGATACCCTGTAACTCCTACTAATCCTCTGCTTAGATTTTATTTAGAATACACCTGTTTTCTAATTTCTCGCAGATTTACATTGGGAGAACATATATACATATATATATGAATTGACTGTGGCTTGTCTTGTACCACTTCATTTGCTGAATGTATCACAGAGACGCTATCATTCCATATGACCTATCACTCTTCAGATTGGAACGGTAGCTAATTATTAGAGAAAGAGAGAGAGAGACGAAGAAGAATGAAGCCCAGTCTAAAGGACTAATAGTTTTTAATAACCATAAAATATGAACGGTAAGCTTTATACACTCAGTAGTATCTACACTCTGAGTGCAGATAACTGCTGCAGAAACTGCAAGGCAATCTATTACACAAACTCTGTAATTTCGCTGCCTAAACACACACGCACAGTACACAAACGCACACACGCACACACACACACACACACATACATATATATGTGTATGTATATATATATATATGTATGTATGTATATATACATATATTCTATGTATATAGATATTGTATAGATATCTATACGTGCATATATAATATATTTAGATAGATAGATAGATAGATAGATAGATAGACAGACAGACAGATAGATAGATAGATAGATAGATAGATAGATAGATAGATAGATAGATAGATAGATAGATAGATAGATAGATAGATAGATAGATAGATAGATAGATAGACAGATAGATAGATAGATAGATAGATAGATAGATAATAGATAGATAGATAGATAGATAGATAGATAGATAGATAGATAGATAGATAGATAGATAGATAGATAGATAGATGCATTCAAAAGATTTCCGCTCAATGTCTATGTAATTCTACTCATACGATGTTGGTCAATCTGATTTTGGTAAAATATAATGATTTGAACACAAAACATGTTCGCCCGTTGAACCATTCCCATGTCCACCATTTCCTTCATAAGTAAATGTCCACCATTGTTTACTACCCAAAGTGTAATATTTATCGTCTGATCGCTGTTATGTTTGACAGACCTGATATATAGTATTGTTGCTATTGTCCAGTAACCAAAAGTGAATTATCTATATCATCTTATCAGTGCTTTGATTGACATATCTAACTCACTACTAGAATTTTATATTAATAAACATACTTGGAAAGAATACGGAAATATTATCCGAACAAATAAAAGGCTTCAAATAAAAGAAGGCATTCTATCAGTGGAACGATCTGTTTTCAGAGTGTATGTTTCAACAAATATTGGTTTTATTAAAAAAATTACAGAGAAAACAGATAAAGCGAAAATATAGACAGCTCAGAAGTCATGACATAATTCGTTTGTAATAAGTTTCAAGATGAATAGTATACCATGATGCTGTGAAATTTGGGATGTTTTATTGACAGCCGCAGGACTAACAGCATGACTAATGTTGTAGATACACAGATTACAAAGAACTAAGCATGAAACAAATTTTGATGTAACAACTCAACAGAAATCGACCGTCAGGAGCTTAGTTAGGTTAGTAAAAAGTCCAAATGAAATTTATGTACTTAAAACTAGACAATAAACACGTTAAACAAATAGCTAATTGTACACTGTACCGAAGCAAAATTAATGCCTATGACCTATAGTACTAGTATAAAAGTTCGATTAGCGTCAGGTCCAATAAACTACATCACCAAAAATTAACTATATTAGTTAATATAGGCGCAGGAGTGGCTGTGTGGTAAGTAGCTTGCTAACCAACCACATGGTTCTGGGTTCAGTCCCACTGCGTGGCATCTTGGGCAAGTGTCTTCTGCTATAGCCCCGGGCCGACCAATGCCTTGTGAGTGGATTTGGTAGGCGGAAACTGAAAGAAGCCTGTCGTATATATGTATATGTATGTATGTGTATGTGTGTGTGTGTTTGTGTGTCTGTGTTTGTCCCCCTAGCATTGCTTGATAACCGATGCCGGAGTGTTTACGTCTCCGTAATTTATCGGTTCAACAAAAGAGACCGATAGAATAAGTACTGGGCTTACAAAGAATACGTCCCGGGGTCGATTTGCTCGACTAAAGGCGGTGCTCCAGCATGGCTGCAGTCAAATGACTGAAACAAGTAAAAGCGTATTACATAAAATACATAGCAATATGATCGGCAGGAACCACCGCACAAAAACAACTCAACACTTTACAAAACAACCAGGGTATCTCTGCGTCGATCTGCTGCAACCAAAGCGAAACTTCTGAGAACGGGACAAATTGGATAATGTGAAACTGTGTACGCTTTTCATGGAAAAAATACTACTACGTTCACACTTAGGAGGTATGGCAACTGATTTATCATAGATCAACCCGAGTACTAATCAGTTACAACACCACTCAAGACCCGAGAGATGACTTTTACTATATATGAAACTACATTACACAGGACTCTATTTTGTAAATCAACACTTGACTCTAGATTTCACCCACTGAAAATGGTCTGACTAAACTAAGTTTGCACCTTCTTATTACATATAAAAGTGTAAAACCAACACACGAATTACAGTAGGGGCAGCTGGCTATTCAATTTGAAATGCAAGGCATTAAAAACAAAATAGCAGCCTGCAGAACATTAATATACGAACACATATCTCAGCCCCATCACGCGATTTTCCTATCAATTGATTTTAAAATCAATCCAAACTTCTTAATCGCACAGTATAGTTCTCGGTGCGTTGGTCTCGTATCTCCAGTATTCAGGCATCTACGAACGACAGATCTTTTCACTTCTTGCCACTCTCGGTATGATCAACCTCTTCACCATTATCCTCATGTCTTTCTTCCCAAAACATCCCAACAGCTCGCATTTCACCACTGCTCGTATCTTCCATACAGTTGTTTATCTGCAACAGTTTGCCGTTTTCAGAGGACCGGCAAAGTACGTAGATGGACAATGATTCTTCGTCCTTACTCAGCAAGTAAACGCAAATTATGATATAAAATGATGATAGCAACACATCATAAATTCACATGATAATCAAATCATCTCACACCAAAGCATCAACATACCGCGTTTCTTTTCTGTCGCATCCACACACACAATGGTGGGGAAAGAATGTGTGATAAACTCCGATGGAACTTCTCCGCATTTCTCGGTTTCCTTCCAGCGCAGATAGAAGGAGAAATCAAATCGATCTCTATACTTGGATTGTATTTTCTCGGCCCGATAGCAGTGTTGGCTCCCACAAGTTTTTAACCACCAGTGCGCAGAAAATCGGGGCAAATACCACTACACATTCTATTCGCCACTCCCGAGACTTTGTCTAGCGCTTCTTAAACATTTCTTTAATCATCACATCCTTTTGTTTTTTCTAACACTTTTCAGTGCCTCCTAGCGGTAATTCCACAAATACATGCCCGCACTCTATATTATGCTTCCACAAAATATCACTTAAGAGTAATTAACTTCCAAGTGCTAATTTGATTCGAGTAACTTCCCACTATAGTATCAGCCTACTATCGACGAATATTTGAATTATCACGGCTTGAATTTCATCGGTGACCCAGACATTAGTTTGTGACTTCAGTTAAATTAAGTCGCGCTTCCTTTCTATTTCCAGTTGGACGTTGAATTGCATCAACTTTCACAGGTACAGACTTGTCAATTTTGCCGCCTTAACAAGATAGCGCACCATAACGCTAGAGAAACAATTTTAACCTTATAATATAAACAGCACCCGCTTCCAATTATTCCAAACAAGCAAATTAACGATTACCGAATAAAGTAGCAGTAATGCTAATGAGTTGCCAATTGCACTTTACTAATTGTATTTATAGAAAAACGGTTACTGTTGTACTTTAAAATAGTAAAATTTGCTCGTCTTCGCTTTGCACGTCACAGAAACTAGTGGAACGGAAAACAAGATTTGATAAGCAATATTCATGGGTTGTGAAGGTTTTGCCGGACTGCCACAATATTATCCATGACATAACTACCACATGTATAAATATCAACATGGTCTTCAACCTGATGGGTGCACTGTGTATCTGAAACATTCTTTCTGTAATGTTGGACTAATAAACACACCACTCACTGTGTTTTGTCGTAGAGAAAATTTCTCAGTTTTGACAATAGTGCAAATAAACATAGATCAGTCCGTAGCGCCCCCTCTCCAGATTGTGAGATGCAACATTTCAGAGTAGTTGTCTCCTCTTCAGTCACAGACACTAGGCAGCGGGCACTGCGAACTGATGAAAGAGAGTCATTCTCTTGTACTATTTCAGTCACCGTACGATGCTTATAATTCTATGCAGTGACTCAACGTAAGTAAATTGCGAAGTAGGAGCATTAAGCATTGGTACTTTCTGCTCAGAAAATATTGTGAAGATTACCAGACAACAAATGCAATTGGAACAGCTTATTCTTTTATTTGTACACCTTGGAGATGCAAGAAATGGTAGTTGCTACTGTAGTGCCATCAGAATCTTTTCCAAGGACGACCAAAGAAAAACCAAAGTATCACATCAATAGCACTCGTGACCACGTAGGTAGAGCACTGAGTATTAGAACCGCTTTCTCATCTAATAAGGAGTCAGTGAGGGACACTGTGGATCATTCAGATAGTACCAACAGTATATATTAAAGCAGTAAACAGGCAAAGCCTAAGCTGACCCTGTTATTATGTAATTGGTTTCCCAGACTACAAGCTATGGATTACATGACTAACAGTGACAGGAGACAAAGAGATTGCGAATAAACGCATTGATTAGCCAGTTATAAAATTATGGATTGATGAGAACAATCAGAAAAAGTAGATGGTCGATGTGATTCAAAATGTAAATCTGTGGACATTTTTAGTATTCTTAAAAGACTTACACTGAAGAAGAATATAACAGTTAATCATAAACTGTTTTCCAGGAAAGACTTGGAGCATGAAATGATTACTGCAAGAATCACACTCGATGGTAACTTCGAGGCGAAACATGAGGCCTGTATTTTCTGTACTAAGGCACATGCACTAAGGTATGACGGTACTGAAGTTGATCGATGGAATTATGTGACAAAGAAGAGTCGTTTCGCCGCAGACACGACACTGATTCTAACAGAGAACAGAGGGCAGAGGTGATCCGATCATGAATAGATATAGTCAGGCTTTTTAGCTATTCCCCAAAAGTTTCGAGTGGTGCGATGTACACGTAACACCGGGATTCAATGATTTCGATATTCGCACATCTGTCACCCTTGTGGCAAAGAAAAATATAAGTTTTAATATTATTATTATTATTATATCATTCATATTGATTTCACTACTCGGACTGGTACCAATTAATAATTGTTAGTTGTTACATTACTGAACAGAGTATGTTTAGATCTCTGTAAATAGATTTCACGCTCACGTATTTTTAAAACTAGAGGTTTCATTCTGGCAACGTTTTCAATCTACGTCTCATTAAGTCCGGATTCTTGTAATAGCTTTTAGCATCAGTGAGTTGGTTGACATTCACTTTTCTGTGAATCAATTATCGAGAATCAGAACAACATCGGTTTTCGTCCAATTCCTCCGGAAATAGTAATCACGTTATTAAAAGAGAGCTTCGGTATCTTAATAGGTTGCAGTTTTGATATTTATAAATATATATCGAAATATTTGTGCGTTTAGGTGTATCGCTGCTATCAATGTTTTTCGGTTTCCTTCATATTTACAAATTATTACATATGTGTATTCATATATATTCATAAATGAACACACGCACACATACACATACACACTCACACACACGCTTATATATATATATATATATATATATATATATATATATATATATATATATATATAGTCACCAGTCTACCATAGTACATAAAGTGTGTAAAACCTACTTGCTGGTATACTACGACGATGCATGCGTAAGATTAAATTCAGTTATAAACTAAAAGCAGCGGTAGTGTTGTAAACGCTACCGGCACCACCTATTCAATATAGGAGACTTGCATGTTCGCCGGTTCACTGCACATAACCGCGCGCACACACACACATGCATATATATGCGTGTGTATACACACACACACCCACACATATATATATATATATATATATATGTAAATGTAATATGTGACAATTATTCTGTAGCCATGATAAAACTCAGAGGTTTTTGGACGCCGAGGTGGAAATCCACGCCGCCATCTCTTCAGTTATCCGGCCATTGGAAAAAATACTATGTAAAACGACCGTTATACAAAGGGAAATTACTGTTTGATTGGCCTTTGTTAAGGCAAAAGAGCTATTTGAATGACCACTAAGTGAGCGGTCATTCAAATAGCGCTTTTGTCTTAATAGCAATCAATCACACAGGAATTTTCCTTTGTATAACGGTCATATTTCATATTATTTTTCCGGTAGCCGGATAACTAAAGAGATGGCGGCGTGAATTTCTACCTCGGCATCCGAAACTCGGAGTTTTATCATGGCTACCGAATAATTGTCACATATTACATTTACAGATGATTTCCTCTATTTACATAATATCGAGGTCGCTTTCATTCTTTTGTTATCTTACCATTTTATCAATATATGTGTGTGTGTGTGTTTGTGTGTGTGTGTGTGTGTGTGTGTGTGTGTGTGTGTGTGTGTGTGTGTGTATAACAGAGTTATTAGAGAGGGATTGTCAATCCGGGCAAAATACACCAGGTGAACAATATTTATTCGTACAGTTGTATACTTAAAAGATGAGGAATTATGTACATTATTTACATTCGACGGATATTTGTCCTCATCTTGTTTGTTGTTAACACATCGTTTCGGCTGATATAAACTTCAGCGCTCTTCAGGTAACTTGGGGAAATTTCGAACCTGGGTTCGAAATTAACCACTACGCCATATGCCCGTGGGCATATGGCGTAGTGGTTAAGAATGCGGGCTACTAACCCCAAGATTCCGAGTTCGATTCAAAGCAGTGACCTGAACAATAACAACAACAACAACAACAACAACAATAATGATAATAATAATAATAATAATATAATAATAATAATAATAATAATAATGATGATGATGATGATGATGATGATGATAAAATGTTATCAAGTACATTGTTTTGTCTTGGTATAAAAGATGGGCTACAGCAAATATTCTGCTCAATACCACAGACTCGTTTGTCAGTTGTTTGACCTTAACCAGTTAAGCATGTTCCTTAGAGGCTGACGATATGTGCATCTCTGATCACGAGTAGAAGTAGTGGGGGAGCATCATAGCCATGTGTTGACGGGGATTCTTTGGGGTTTGAATGATTCACCTCTGGAAACATGGGTGTTTCATTCAACATCCTTAAACAACCCTTAATCAGGGACCTTTTGAGTGGGATGGGCTACTCGACCAGAAGAAAATTCTAACTGGGCCCCACCTGCAAGGTTATGTGCTGTTTATCTTGATATGAAATTACCATGTCGCGCACATATGGTTGTGATGCATGTGCCTAGTGTACCCTTATCAGACGGGTAGTCATGATGGGTACACTGGGTTTCGTATATTTTACCCCAGTGTCACTTTGATGGCATGCACTGCTCTCTCACTTAATAATAATAATAATAGTAATAATAATAATGTTTTTTTCACTGAGTAATATACAAGACAAGCTATAAATAATGGTCCTTATATATTTCGGTGTATTAGAGTAAATTTGGCTTAATCTGTTTTCAATAGTCATCATAGGTTAGTTACTCATAGGTCAACTTAGTTGGTCACCTGAATAGTTGCAAAAAGTTGAATAACCTCAAGAATTAACGCTTCTTTCATCAGAGCCATTTCTGACAGCCAGGAATAACACTTTGGTCGTAAGTAATGTCTCGGATGAAAGTAGCGTTAATTTTTTTCGGTCGTTCAACTCTTCTAAGCTGATCACTCGACTAATTAAGTAAACCTATCAGTAACGAACCAATATTGACTATTAAAAACAGATGTGAAACAAATTCATTCCAATAAAGGAAAAATATATAATGACCATTAATTATATCATATCTTATATGCATATATGTGCGCGTGTGTGTGTGAGTGTGTATTTATGTATGTATATATGTATGTATATATGTATGTATATATGTGAAGGCGTGGCTTAGTGGCTAGGGCATTCGGCTCACGATTGTAAGGTCGTGAGTTCGATTCCCGGCGACGCATTGTGTCCTTGAGCAAGACATTTTATTTCACGTTGCTCCAGTGCACTCAGCCAGCAAAAATGCGTTGTACCTGTATTTCAAAGGGCCGGCCTTGTCACACTCTGTGTTACGCTGAATCTCCCTAGAACTACGTTAGGGGTACGCGTGTCTGTGGATTGCTCAGTCACTTGCACGTTAATTTCATGAGCAGGCTCATCCGTTGATCGTATCAGCTGGGACCCTCGTCATCGTTACCGACGGAGTGCTCCTATATATGTATTTATGTATGTATGTATACATCTATGCATATATGTATGTAGGTAGGTATGCACGTATGTATGTATGTATGCCTGTATGTATATACACAATTGCAACCACACATACACACACTTATATACGTGCATCAACATATAGAAACATATAGATGTATACATACGTATATACATGTATGTTCCCTTACATGCATGCATATAAACATACATAAATTATCTCTCATAAACTGCTACGTAGACTTGCATATGCGCATATGCACATGTGATCAGATATTTATGAGTAACCGTACAACTACCCATAAATATTTATCTAGATTTGCTTGAATATATATATATATATATATATATATATATATATATACATTCATATTTCCATATATAAAAATACATATCTATACACACATAGTATGCATGTAAACTATTTATGCGTATACTTAAATGCCTGTAGGCACGTGGCTTAGTAGTTAGGGTGTCAGCATCATGATCGTAAGATTGTGGCTTCGATTCCTGGACCGGGCGACACGTTGTGTTCTTGAGCAAAACACTTCATTTCACGTAGCTCCAGTCCACTCAGCTCGCAAAAATGAGTAAGGCTGCGATGGACTGGCGTCCCGTCCAGCTGGGGAACACATACGCCATAGAAACTGGGAAACCTGGCCCATGAACCTGGCTAGGCTTTAAAAAGGCGCATTTTTATTTTATTTTATACTTATGTGTTCACGTACACAGACACGCATCGTGTAAAGATATATAATATGATAATGAAGATAAATATAGGATTGACATTATGGCGTAAAATATAACTGAATTGTGCATAAATTATTCTATGAATAAATAAATTATTAGGTAAATGATATACGGTAAAATAAAATTAAACATTAATACAATAAAATATGTATAGATAAAGACGGCGCAGAAATAAAATAAATTAAAATTGATAGCTGAAATATGCTAAACATGAAATTAAGAAATTAATTAATCTAATTAAGAAATTCACAGAATACTAAAGAAGTATTTCTCTTTGCCAAATGGTTTGGCAATTTTTCTATGATATAAGAGTGTGTATAAGTAGTAATAAAATATCCAGTAGAAAGCTATGTGCAAAACTGTTATGTAAAGAAAATGATGTCCAAGTTATTTTTCCAACAGTTTGGCCGAAACTCCGAGGTCACAATGAAAAATATCCCCGTTAAAAAACTATAAAAGTTGATGAGATTCACCTCAATGCTCAACTGGTTACTAATTTCTGGTGGGGAAAATGAATTCAGAACGTAAAGCGCCGTAAGAAGTGCAACTAAACATCTTGTCTACCGTGGTAGCGGATTCTGCCATCTCGCCGGTTTAGAGCAAAGTGTGGAAGCACTCCGTCGGTTACGACGACGAGGGTTCCGGTTGGTCCAAATCAACGGAACAGCCTGCTCGTGAAATTAACGTGTAAGTGGCTGAACACTCCACAGACACGTGCACCCTTAACGTAGTTCTCGGGGATATTCAGAGTGACACAGAGAGTGACAAGGCCGGCCCTTTGAAATACAGGTACAACAGAAACAGGAAGTAAGAGTGAGAGAAAGAGTACAGCAGGGATCACCACCATCCCCTGCCGGAGCTTCGTGGAGCTTTAGGTGTTTTCGCTCAATAAACACTCACAACGCCCGGTCTGGGAATCGAAACCGCGATCCTATGACCGCGAGTCCGCTGCCATAACCACTGGGCCATTGCGCCTCCACTTAGAGCAAAGTAAATATTTCAACAAACAATAATTACACCAACGACAGCAATGTGTGCTGTATGATAGCAGCGTACGGATTTTTATTTAATAATTCTTGTGAGCTTTTGTCTCTGTATTTATTATTACTGTCATAGATGTTGTTAATGCTGTCATCTACAATATTAGATATCAGCAATAACAAGTGATATTGTATCGGGTATCTTGATCTTGATTTTGACGGGTGAAGTGAATTTTGTTGTTGTTATCTACCGATATACGGAGGCTAAGCTCAAGGCAATTTTCTGGATAACAAAAGGATCTCGTTGCTTGTTGCTTGTTGCTATTACTGCTTTTATTATGGCCTACTATCAGCACTACAATTTTCATCAATTGAACAACTACTACGTTCACTGTTGCTACTTTGCATTCTCAATAGGAACTTTTTCCCCTTCGGCACTGCTTCCATTTTCGGTGTAATGTGACTTTTCGCCCACTCAGACATGTCTGAAGATGCAGCTGCATACCTATGGAACTCCAGAGTAACAAAGTCACTGGATCAGCTTAAATAAACTATGTATGTACAGACACACAGACATACATATACGCAAATACACATACATACATACACATACACCCATACACATACACACATACACATGTATAACATCGTCTGTTTTTCCGTCCTTGTTTTCGTATACATTCGATGCTTCTTTCCAAGGAATCTAATGCTCTTAGCTTAGTTTTTCTTTGGGGCTGGCCAGATTGAGCAATCTCAAGATTAATCAGCCGAAATTGCGAGGATGATCCGGTTCTTGACTGAAGATAAAAGGCTTCGAATGACTCGTCCTTGTTTTTTGGTATCGTCTATCTGGATGGTCTGTTGTCCCATTTTCTATCACCTAGTTGTCCGGATGTTTTGCGTTCTTGTCCCATTTTGTATTTTATCATATATGTATATATATATATATATATATATATATATATATATATATATATACCAATTAAGGACTGAACACGAAAGGTGGACAGTCAACATGCTAGATATAGACGTCAAATCGCCATTCTCCACAAAATATTATGTTCTCAAATCAAACACAGCACAAAACCAAAGCAATAAACAAGTGAAAATATACGAAATAAAATAATTACCCATGTACTGATCAGTTTCGGCTATTATTATCCGCAAGGATAACTGTAGCATTCATCAGCATGGCCCGTTATAAATGCAATTTGCTCGACTAGATGCAAAAACGATACCGGAGTATCGCGTGCATGGAGTTCAACCTATTACATTCGAATGTATCTTTCAAATGCCTTTACATTGGCGCGTTGAGACCCGAAAAAACCACACTGCAGCTAATAATTAGCAGCAGTCAATTTATCGGTTAGAGAACATATTTATTTATATAAAATTAGTTAAGGGTAGAAATTGATATTTATCAATTTAAACCAGTGGTCTAGCATATTAAAAAAGAATCCGAAGATTAAAATATTTATATATACCAATTAAGGACTGAACACGAAAAGTGGACAGTCAACATGCTAGATATAGACGTCAAATCGCCATTCTCCTCAAAAGATTATGTTCTCAAATCAAACTCAGCACAAAACCAAAACAATAAACAAGTGAAAATATACGAAATAAAATAATTACCCATGTACTGATCAGTTTTGGCTATTATTATCGGCAAGGATAACTGTAGCATTCTCTGCATGGCCCGTTATTTTATATAAATTCATATATATATATATATATATATATTATATATATATATATATATATATATATATATTTATTTATTTATAATTATATATATATATATTTTATTTTATATATAATATATATATATATATATATATATATATATATATATATATATATACATACACCTATGTATATATACCCACACATATCTTCCTTTACAATAGATGCTTCCTAACAAAGTTTCTACGTAAATGTGGTAAAGTTCAACTCTCTGATAATGATTTCTCAACATAAGGAAAATATACCTAGAAACGATTGTCTCCCCTTAAGTAACCCGCGCGCACTCTCACTCTCCCCATAAGTAGCAGTTCCCAGTGAGTCAACTATGTGATTATTTTACTCCAATATAATTCATTCACGTGTAGGATGTGTTTATTATTCTGAGCATGACAAAGCAGCAATCGGTTCATTCAGCCTCTCACACAATACCTAAATAACTTAGGAATTACTAACCCATCTATCAAATTTGACAGCTTCGGCTCTCTCGCTCTCTCTACTGGCCTAAGTGAATTGCTCAAGTCACACCTTTGAAAACACTAAGCGCTTGCTTGCTCCAACAGTGTCCCTCATTATCGCAACCACGGTAATAATCATGGCCATAATGCAAGGCGGGAATAGATCAACCCCGGTCGAGTTAAATGGGCGAGATGATCTATTGCTCAATGACATGGAAACATCGCTAAGGATGCATCACATAGCATCACTTATATGTAACTAGAAATTTTAAATACTAAATATATATTACTAACTGTACCAAGACATATCTTACTACCAGCGAGAAAAAATATATTATTTGGTGAAGTAAATACCTAAACAAAGAATATAAGATGGGGATGTGTCATCACTAACTGTTATCAGGAGAGGCGCACACTGAAATACTAAATCATATAACTTTTAGTCTTCTCATCTTTGTTGCTCTTGTTGCTTGTTGTTGTTGTTGTTGTAACGCAACAAGACGGGTAAGGGTGATTAGGTGATGGTCTAGGGCTTAGGGGCGGGAGATCCCAGACCTTGGAAATAAAACTTTAGCCTTCTTGTAAGTCGACGGCTCTTCATTGACGCCCGAAACCACTGGGAGGTGGCCCTCGAAGTCGCTGGAAATGGAGATCTCCAGGTCCAAATTCTTGAACGGCTACTGTTGTTGTTGGTGATGGTTGTAATGATAGTAGTAGTAATAGTAGTAGTAGTAGTAGTAGTAGTAGTAGTAGTAGTAGTAGTAGTAGAGGATTGTGGTGGTCTTAGTGGTGTTAGTGGTGGTGGTGGTAGTATTGGTATTGATGGTGTTGTTGTTAATGATGGGGGTGGTGTTGGTCGTCGTATTTGTTGCGTTGGTGTTGTTGTTATTGTTGCAAGTGTTGTCTTTGTTGCTGGTGGTCGTGTTGGAAGTGGTATTGGTATTGGTGATGGTAGTGATGAGGGTGTTAGTGTGTAGCTGGTGGTAGTTGTAGGGTGGTGAGTGGTGTTAGTGTTGTTGTTGTCGTGGTCGTCATCGTTGTTGTGGTTGCTAGTGCTGCTGCTAATGCGATTTATCCGCATGCCAGCTCTGATAAAGTAAAACTAAGATCAAAGAACATTCTAAACTTCACCAGGCGACCATTCAGAATACCAGGGTGGGGCAGCTCTTCCCCCATCCCCCTACGAAAAAATCCTTTCCTGGGAACTCCTCTTTTAATAATGCATTAAAGTGTGGTTCGAAGTATATTGGAGTACTATTTCTAGGAAGTCAAAGCAAACAACGAAGGGACTCCCTCATAGAAAAATAAATAAATAAATAATCTGGCGCATACATCGCTGACAAGAGAGAAATAAAAGAAAAGGCTGACTTCGACAGTCTTGAAGCTTTTAATAAAATAATATTGAAAGGAAATACAATCTGGGGTTATCCACTTTTCACCAATTCACTTCCATGGAATGAATGACAGTCATTAACGTACAAATGTGAAACAAAATCCAATAGTAAATTTACAAAATGGCATCCTGTAGATTATCATGAACGAAATATTACTTTCATTTGTGTAAGTCTTGAAATAAAAGCCGAGTCTTATCTATATAATGGTAAATTTTGAGATTGGAAAGTGTAGGGTGGGTTGAGGGATGTCTTAGATATTCTGCAACTCAGCAAGAGACATTCTGTTGAACATGAATTCTATGTTATGGTATTTAAAGCATTCTATTGACAATGGACATGTTCCAAACTCACCCACACTCACTTGTAACCCACTTATTTATTACATATATTGAGTCATCCAATAAATAATGCGGTTCTTTCAATTGCATGAGCTAAAAAAACTACTTCCATGAACTTAGTATAGAAGCAGGTAATAATTTTACCATGACCCTATACTTAGTGAAAGTTTTGAAGAGCGCAGGTCGATTTTAACAGGTATTTTTCAAAGCTATAAAAGAAGTGACAAAGGAGCATATTCGACATATTTTGCTTTATGTATTCAATAAAGGCAACAACGATGCTGTTGACAGCTTCACAGAACACACATGTCCGAAATGGTTTAAGAACTTCCGTTCTGGAGACTTTTCACTCAAAGATGACCAACGTTCTGGTCGACGTACTGAAGCTGATGATGATTGAATCAAAGCCATATTTGTATTTGTCATATAACTGTGCAAAGGTTGCAGAGAGGTTAAATGTATCACACATAACAATTGAAAATCACTTAAAATGTCTTGGATTCGTTAAGAAGCTCGGTATTTGAGTTCCACCTAAAATAAATTGAAAGAGATGCACTTAGCACAACGAGTTTATATTTGCGATATGTATCTCAAATGCAAGGAAATCGACCTTTTTTGAAACGAATCACCACTGGGGATGAAAAATAGATTGTCTACGATAACATCAATCGAAAACGAATGTGATCCAAGCGTAATGAACCAGCACAAACAACATCGATAGCTGAATTGCATCAAAAAAGGTCACGCTGTCAATTAGGCGGGGTTATAATGGTGCTATGTATTCTGAGCTGTTTCTAGGGAACGATCAATTCAGATGTTTACTGTCAACAGCTAATGAAACTAGAGGAGGAAATCAAAGACAAACGCCAGAATTGGAAAATCGCAGATGAATCGTGTTCCACTATGACAACGTGAAAAATTACTGGAGCTTGGTTGGGAAGTGATGTCACATCCATCATATAGCCCTGATCTTGCTCCATCAGATTACCATATATTTCGAAATTTGCAAAATTCTTTGAGTTTTGTAAAATCTTTCAATACTAATGATGGCTTGACATCGTATTTACTTCAGTTTTTGGCTGATAAGAACTAGAAGTTATATGGGAGCTGAATCATGAAGATGTCAGATAGATGGCAAAAAGCCATCGAAGAAAATGGAAAATATATAACTGATTAAAGTTTATTTTTGTATGAAAAAATATTACTTTTCTTTCACACTAAAACACTGAAATTACTTTCTTACCAACCCAATATATTAGTCAGACCGTGTGTGTGTGTGTGTGTGTGTGTGTGCGCGCGTGTGTATGTGGAGGGGTTATATGCTTCTACGTGTAATGTTAGAGTGCTTATATACATACATAGGTGTGTAGTAATATAAACATCAATACACACACATATATATAAACCATATGTATGCATATAATACATGTATATATATTTGTGCTATGTAAACGTTTTTGTGTGTCTGTCTGTCTGTGTGTGTGTGAGTATATATATATATACATATACATATATGTATGTATCTATCTATCTATCTCTCTCTCTTTCCATATATATATATATATATTATATATATATATATATGCATATATGGATACAAATATTGGTACCCATTGTGCAGCAACATGAAATACGTAAACAAACGAGTTAGATACATAAACAACGAGAGAAAATGGAGAACAGGATAAGTAAACACAGAGAAACGGCCCTTCATCAGTTGCCGCTGTCTGTCTACTCATATATTGTTATACTTGGGGCCGGTCATTTTGCCAATGAACGCGTGCGCTATTTATTTGATCTTCAGTGTAGCTTTTATCTTCTTATTAGCTTGATTGCTTCGCTTCTTTCGTCACACATTCTCTAACCTTTTCAGCGATTATACTGTATGCGAATCAGATAGAAATATAAATGACATAAAACAAGACGGAATATTCAGGACAAGACGAGAGGGAGAAAAGGCGACAACGAAGAAAAGATAGCCATTGACGTACTCAAAGAAAGTGTGATGAGACAATTATGAACTAATAACAATAAAAATACTTAAGGGAAGCTTATAAAAATGGTGTGTGTGTTTATTGGCAAAATGACCCTCCCCAATTATAACAATATCTGTTTCAGCAGCACGTGATTTCATTTCAGAAATCTTGCAAAACAAATGCATAAACTAGTATATGTTTGCTTAAATATATATAATATATGTGTGTTTGTGTATTTGTGTGTGTGTGCGTGTGTATGTCTGTGTTTATACCCCGCCATATTTTGACAACCGATGTTGGTGCGTTTACGTCCCCGTAATTTATCGGTTCGACAAAAGAGACCGATAGAATGAGTACTAGGCTTACAAAGAATTAGTGCTGGGGTCGATTTCTTCGACGAAAAACCTTTAAGGTGGTGCTCCAACAAGACCTCAGTCAAATGACTGAGACAAGTAAAAGAATAAAAGAATTCATAGGTTATCTTCAGAATTAAAGATTAGACAGGAGTCGCTAAAATGGTATCCGGTGAGTTTGTCTAAAACAATTCGTCTAAAATACAATTGACCAAAATGCAATTTGTCTAAAACAATTTGTCAAAAACAATATTAATCCTGAAACAATTTTTCTAAAATACAATTTGACTGAAAAATAAAAATTGTTTCATTTTTGATGAATTCATAGGAATTGGAAAGGAAAA
>NC_043005.1:8653987-8708987 GCF_006345805.1 Octopus sinensis | reverse complement strand
CATAAATATTCATATATACACAACTATATACACACACACGTACACTTACACACTGCCGCCTATATCCACATACACAGCAATTAGCACGACGCAGATGAGCGTAAAAGTACATCGATGTTGTGTGTATGGGTAGCCACGTGTACATGAATGCGTTTATTTGTAACATTAGACCCGTGTTTAGTCAGAATATTCTTCGGTTGTATCATGCACACACACATACGCACACTAATTATATCACTCATTCAACGGTTGCTATTTCGTTAAGTATTTCTGACACGAGAATAATAGTAACATTGGGATTACATTCAAAGAGCGTTAGCATCTGCACATAGCTTTAGCCAGATATAACCTTAGGAGACCTTCGAACAATTCTTTTTCGTCTTCTGAAGAATCGAACGTGAGGGAAAAATCTAGGACTATGAAAGATATGTGCGCGTGTTTGCGTGTGTGTGCATGTGTACGTCTCTGTGTGCGGTATGTATATATGTATAAATCTATATGTAGCAGCGTGTATCTGTGTATGTGTCTATTGGTTGGCATCCTTTTTGTCTCGGGAGCCAATGGAGTTGCGCATGAAGTAGTCTAGTCCGGCTTTTACATTTCATGTCCTGATACATTTCCTGCTGTGGCTGTGTAGTCCTATCCTGGACAAACACTCCCTCTGGCAGGTACCGCAAATGTAGCGAAGTCTGTTCCTGGCTGGTTGTAGTGCCATAGTCTCTTGTTTACGTCTCTTCCTTTCTTTCCATTTCTCCTCTCTCTCTCTCTGTCACTCCTTTGTATTCCCTCTTTTGGGGTACGTCGCCATTCTCCACGGTTGCCGGCAACTGCCTCTCAACCGCTAATATTGATGTTGCAGGCCTTCATGTCCCTTTTGCAAACATCCTTGTAACGTAAGATCGGTCTATAAGCACGTTATAACCGAATGGTTAAGTATATTTGGCAACAACGAAACTCAGCATTTGGTCCCACTGCGCGCAAGTTTGTGAGAGTTTCACTTCATTAAGTACTCCGTCGGTTACGATAATGTGGCTTCCAAAATTAATGTGCAAGTGGCTGAGCACTCCACATGCTCGTGTATCTTTAACGTAGTTCTCAGAGAGATTCAGGGTGACATGTAGTGTTAAAAAGGTGGCCCTTTCAAATACAGGTACTACTTATTTTTGTCAGCTTAGTGGACTTGAACAACGTCAAATAAAGTGTCTTGCTCAAAGACACAACGCGTCGCCGCGAATTGAACTCACGACACTACAGTCGTGAGCTAAATACTCTTACCACTAAGCCACGCACCTTCACCACTTTTATATAGCATCGAATCAAACCCATACCTTGAGATTGAAACTAGGTGAAGGTTAACGGAAAGTTTATAGGAGCCTATTAGGTGGATCAAATGTATAATTAATAAAGCAGAGCCTTGTTCCACACTGTGTTATGCTGACATTGCAAACCGTTCAGCAATTTGCTCGTTAATTCAGGAGCTAGCAATCAAGTTGTTCAAACAACGGAATTTTCATCATATCAGAGATGGAGGTTGAGTGAATCCAGAGAATAGTCTGCATTCATGCAAAATGAACAAAAATGCGTGTCTCCAAATCAAATCAAAATAGATGTAGCTAGGCAAAAACAATTCCATATTTCCCGAAAACAGAAAGGTATATTGTACAGAAACATGGTGTTGTACCTGGTTGTACAATAGAAACTACAGGCAACTATAGCCAGTATAACTCTTAATAGTTTAATATTAACGAGGAGAATTAGGGCGATTACTTCGATAGCAGCACTCGTCTGGTGATTTATCATTGTGATTCCGGATGGATGAAGAGTAAAATTGACCGATGCAATATTTGAACTTAGAATATAAGAAACAATAGCAAATATCACAAGACACTTAGCCATTGCTATAACCATTTTGTTAGTCCAACGCTATCAAAATTAATATTTCTAACATAGACATAACGCCGGAAGTTTGTTGGGTGGAGATCTTTCGATTTATTTGACCCATATGCTTCACCGATACTTTATTTAATCGACGCACCCGCCCCTGACATGAAATGCAAATCTGATCTGGGCAGGATTGAACTCTGAAGATAACATGCTGGAAAAAATATGTAGGATTCATTCAATCCAATGCTTTAACGGTTCTGCTAAATACATTTTACAACCTAACTAGACCATCCGTGAACTGTTGGATCACCGGGAAAACGTGAATTTCCCAGCAACGGAGTTCTGTTTCGTGATTTTTTATTTTTATTTTCCAGGTTATTGCGCATGCTTTCAACGAATGTGACATCGACATCTATTAACTTTTATACCCCAAATGTTGTTCTTAGAATCTCCCAAGAGTTTGGGGTGGGAATATGGAAATTATTCTCAAACTAGGCACAAATTCATGCAAAACGATAGGGGAGGTTCTGCAAATAACAGTTAAGTGTCAGGTGATTGTATATGTATATATCTGTGTGTGTGCGTGAGTGTACGTATGCATGCATATATATATGCGTATATTTGTATGTATGTATGTATATGCATGTATGAGAAACTACTTCTTTGTCTGAAATATTTTTGTAACGATAAACAAATGGTAAAGTTCGTTCATAATCACGATTCTCCAAAATAGATTCCAAAGTTTCTTTTACCATTCCCTGCGTCAACGAAAGCTTTCGGTATGACACTGCATTGTAGAAAAGCGTTTTACAAGAAACCCTTGAATAGAATGTAGTCGAAATCCAAAGGATGCCATACTGAGTTTTTTCGAAGACAACGCGTAACATTTCTGTGGGATACACAGCCATATACATGCTAATCCAATGAGAGGGAAAATCAGTTAATCAAAGGCTTGTCGTCGAAATCGACGAGGAACAATTTTCTTTATACTCGTCTAATGGTAGATATGCGTGATTATGACCGACTGTACATGTATGTATATAGCTGTGTGTTTGAAGGAGCAATCCTTTGCAAAGAAATATATATTATAATAAGCCATCAGTGTAAATAGTTAATATCCCGCTTTCATTTTTGTACGATGGAGCTGAACAGACACTAAGCAATGTCGATGTAATATCTAGCGTGACGTGTATAATGCTGGCCGGTAACCTGTTGCAAAATCAGAATTTTCTAATAACGGAAGAACCGTAGGTGACACGAATCCAATTCAGTGAGCAGCAAGGTATAGATGTATTATGAAATCTGGCGGATATTCAAGTTTTCCAAAGCATATTACTCCGAAACTGGTTCTATTACAATCCAAAATGAAGAACAGGAAAAGCAACCCAACAAATATATTCACTTTCGATATATACACACGCATAGACACAACCACAACCACAAACACAAATAAGGTTCGTACAGCCACTAACGTATTTGTATAAATGTGCATGTGAGAGTGTGTATACACGCACATATATATGTGTATATGTGTGTTTGTATAGAAACACATACGTATATATACAAACACACGTATACATATGTACATATAAATTCGTTCACACATACATTTTCATATGCACATACATCTAGGTACAACTACATACCTATACATAAACATATACCTGTTCAAGCATATACACACGTAATACTTTGACATATGAATACTTATAGATGCATACATATGAATACATACATACCTGTGCTCACAATCACACACGAACACATAAACTTGTATACTTTCCATTTAAGAACCATTGCAATTTACGCGGTGCACTCAACGCATAAATGTGGTTGGTGCTTCAAGATGAATAACATTTACAAAAGTAGTTTCGAGTACACCATAGAGAATTGGCGAACAAAGTAATGTGAGGAAATTTGAAGTTTGGTAGCTGACACATTATAGTTTACATAGGGTTGAGATTATAGTTTACAGGGTTGTGTTAATGGTCAATATGTGGTATTCAGTATTCTTAGAGACACCCATGGATGTGGAAAGATAAAAACAAGGTAAATGTAATGTGTACTGTAGATGCAAAAAGATACACCGAGACATTAATACCTTTGCAAAGAGAATAAGCACACACCTGTTTATAGTAGATAGTTGTTGTAATCTGAATAGGTAAAAAATACAATAAAGCTTCTTGGGTCCGTAAATGAGACACCGTTTAATATTGATTTAAATATTAGAATATAAGCATTTGATTATACGAATGAATGAGAACGCTTTAAACATTACGGAATTCAACTCGCAATAAAAGAGAAAAATATTTACACTTTTAAGAAAAGGAAGAACTATCGTGTGAGTGGCATTTTGTCAATAAAATATACACATTGGTCCTGTTTTACTTTTTTGAAATATTTTTCCGCAACTTGTAAACGCAATAGTAAATTAAAAATTTTATTACTTGAGTAATCATTTGATCAAACAATCAGTTGTTTTGTCGGAGTCCATTACAGAATTGAATTAGGGATATCTTTCTGAATTAATTCTTATTAGAGAATAAAACGTCCTTAAATTAGTATTACAAAAGAAAATAATAATGACGTTCTAGATTAGGTGGTGAAGTATGGAAAATTTCTCAAGTTCATTAATGAGGAAATAAACGCAGGGAGGTACGGATATATAGATTTTTTGAAAGTTAATTATTAAAATGAACCATCTTAAGCGTAGAAGACGGTAGAGGAAATGAAATGCTGCTAAATTATAAAGAGGAAAATGTGTTTATGAAAAATTGTACTTAGAGATTTATAATTTGCTATATTCCACAATGACATAAAAATAATGACCGAATTATTGATTCTGCAAATGTGTAAGGAGCTTTTGTCTGGCTTTCATCATTTGACTGGTTGTTATCAAAATTGTTTCTTGTTTATTTCTCATTTGCCTGTAATTTAATTCTAATTAATGTCAGCAGTATTTTAAATTGTTCACGCAGTTTTCTATGAATTTTCGAAGAGCATATCAATATTGCTCTCTCCAGTATCAGCGGTCGCGTCTCATGCCTGTGAGTCCATATTGCAAAAGATGTTACTGGGAGTAAGGGTGTGGAACAAGAAAGATAATATGAGTATGAACCTGAGAGGACAGGTATTTCATTTATCCCTTTACTCCATATATGGTATACGCTGTCAAAGTAAGTTGGAGAAGAGCATACAGAGCCAACTACTATATATCTGGGGTTTTCGATATAGCTGAACAACAGGTCTTCGAAACTGTCTGAAAGTGTGTTTTTCAGAAAAACAACATTGCATTTTGGACAACGGAAAAAGTTATACGCACTTTCATCGTTCTCGATAAAAATGCTTTACACTTTTACACTCTCATACCTCACATTGTCACACAATCACACTGTCACATTTTCGATAATAATGATTCAGTGCATCACACTGTCACACACATTCCAAGTACATCATTCACGTTACTAGAAAATAACGGAAGGAAGATAATTACCTAATATCCTTTGTATTATTTTGTGCTTGGTATCCATATTGGCACAATTATCAATTCCGAGAAAAAAAAACTATTTTTATTCAACGAATCCGTATCAGGTTTGCAGTCACGCAAATGTTTTCTCACGCTGTATTCAAAAAGTAAAAATATCTCTTCAATCTTGATTTGAACTTTAACATTTCTACCTCTATCACTAACTATAGTCACATTGTATATTTAACCTTTAAATGTAAGATATATTTCTCCCCTTCGTATTTTTTTAAAGCCATTTTCATTTGTTCTTTTGATGTTCTTTTATACTTTCGGAAGAAATCTCCCTCAATTTGTTTGGTTTCTAACAGCTACACATCTTCTTAAGTGGATTGGAAATTACTACTATGAGAATAAGCTTCATGGTTATTTAGTTTTAGCTGGTCTTGTTGTTGTTTAACCTCACTCTCTTTATGTACACCACCTATAACTGGATGATGGAGTTCTCAGTTCTCCTAGGTTCCTAGTATTAAAGACAGTGAGATATTTTCCGAATTCCAGAATTGTTTCTGACGCCATTAACAACAGCAATGTGTATGCATACACGCAAACATGTAAAATACATGTGGGCAGGGATGTTTATATGCATTGCATTTTTCTAAGCAGACGTCCCTAGCACAGACTTTACTGTTACAAGTGTGACAGCTAGGCCTCCTGTATTAGACGGTCAGTTTTAAGAAATTCTAATAAGCGTTATCTACAGAGCACACTTCAGGTATTGTTTCGTGCTCTTCAGGAGTCTGAGGATTGTTTCCCCATAGTGAAAACAACTGACCTGATATCGCCGGAATTTCCGTCAGCAGTGGTCAGTTCCCGTTAATGCATCAATAAAGTGATTACGCCGTTATCATTTATGTCCTTAATGGCAATCCTATCAAAATAGGAGATCAGTATTTGCGTACCTGAAAGGGCTGTCTCTAAATCATCATTCGATCGAACAAGAAAGCAGCAATGGTCTTAACAGCAAAGCGATAAACTACTCACCTCTTTTAGCATGGCGTATTCTAGCAGTCTGGCATCGGTCTTGTGAGCAAAAGGTGAAATATCTTTCGTCTTCTCATTAAAAGGTTTCGAATTTAAGTCCGATTGCGATAAACGGGCCTTCCACAACTTCCTTTCACCAAGTAATTGCATGTGTACTGCTGTTATTTTCGATTGTAAACATATTTCAAATCTAAGCAATTTTTGTTGAAACTTCATTAATTTTTATCATTGTCTGAAATTTACATCTTTAATCTTCGTTTTAATTGGATTTTGTTGGCTGTTTTGATCTGTTTATTATTATTTCGTCATCGCGTGGTTCATATAAAAGGAAAAAGACCACTGTTGACTGGTAGTTATACGGTAAAAGACGGGATAATTTGTTTTAATCCCAGATGGTCCTCTCATCACTGAAAAATTTTCCAATTGGTCATTCAATGTTTCTGTGTCTAAGGATACACAAAAGAAATATTATTTGTTTCAGTTATTATTACAAACCCCAGAGTAATCTCGGAGCCAATTTTAGGCACGTTGGAATAATGAATCAACAATGAATGATAACAATAATAATAGTAATAATAATAGTAATAATGATAACGATGATGATGATGATTTTGATGATGATGATGATGATGATGATGATGATGATGGTGGGGGTGGTGGTGGGGGTGGTGATGATGATGATAATAATGATAGTAATAATAATAATAATAGTAATAATAATAATGATGATGATGATAATAATAATAATAATAATAATAATAATAATAATAATAATAATAATAATAACTCAGATACCAGGAAACCCCAAAATGGCAGAAATTCAAAAGATAGTGCTCATGGGAACTGCTCATATCCTACGCAAAATACTCTCTATATAATCCCAAGGTTTAAAACAAACTTTTTTTTATTTTTATTTTTATTTTATTTTATTTTTATTTATTTATTTATTTATTTTATGTATTAGACATTCACTAGTACAACACCAAAAAAAAAAACTAAAAAAACCCCCAAATATATGGCACAGAACTTCCAACCTGTTGTCTCTTGAGGTCTCTGGGTGAGACTTGGAGCCAACTTGTACAGACATAAAGCAAAAGTCAAGCATATAATAATAATAATAATAATAATAATAATAATAATAATAATAATAATAATAATAATAATAATAATAATAATAATAATAAAATAATAATAATAAATGTCCTGATGCAGTACCAGGCAGAGGCTCTCGTGGTTTCTGATCTTAACTGATTGGACGTGTTATCATGTACATTGTTTTGTCTTGGTATAAAAGATGGGCTACAGCAAATATTCTGCTCAATACCACAGATTTGCTTGTCAGTTGTTTGACCTTAACCAGTTAAGCATGTCCTTTATGGCTGACGATATGTGCATCTCTGACCATGTGCAGAAGTAATGGGGGAGCATCATAGCTGTGTGTTAAAATGAATTCTTAGAGGTTTGGATAATTCACCTTTGGAAATAGGGGTGGTTCGCTCAACATCCTTAAACAATCCTTTTTCAGGGACCTTTTGAGCGGGATAGGCTACACGACCCGAAGAAAAAACTCTAACTTGACCCCACATGCACGGTCATGCGCTGTTTATCTTGATATGAGATCACCATGTCATGCACATATGGTTATGATGCATGTGCCTGGTGTACCCTTATCAGATGGGTAGTTATGATGTGTATACTGTGCTTCGTATATTTTACCCCAGTGTGACTCGGATATTAACAATAATGAAGTTAACAAAAATGAAGTTAACAGCAAAATCCAAATTGTCTCCTGATTTCAACTAGAGAGAAAACCCCACCCAGGGGCCACCAAAGAACCCCATATATACCGAGTCACCCTGACTACACGGTTATCATGAGAGCTTTCCGTCTTCTTCTGTAATTTTCAGCTTACAAGCACATGCTTAGTGTCAGTCCATTCCGTTTTAATCTTCGATCACTTTCGCGAGTGGATCTTGAAAACCTCTATGAGATCTGGTACTACATGGTACTTTTTTTTATAGATCCCTTCGATATGAAAGTACCTGACTCGATACTACAGGGTTTTTGTCTGACATTAAACATGCGCACCCTCTATTATTCAAGCAATTCCAAATCACTACTGATCGATGAAATTAACTTGGAGATAGCAACCAAAAGGTTAAGCATCGTTTTACTTTTACTCAAGCTAAGTAAATCTGGAACTAAAACATTCAAATGCTCTCCCTCCTTTTAATACTGTCTTATGCAGATTTGTCTCCTATTTCTAATAGGTGAATCCATGTAGAAGCTTGTTCTGTTATGCTAATGTATTGATTTGCTCGCTAATTCTTAGACAATCAACAGATACCACAAACTTTCATAAATTTTATTCAAGACTAGTCGAAACTCGCCTTGAATCATCGCCTGTGCCTACCATGAAATAAATATTAGTTGTTGGCGAGCTGAATATGCAGTACTTGTTCGTTGTTCTAATTATTAAATACTGCTTCCGCTACGTAACTTTCTAATTATTATGCGAATGGCGTCCATGCCTAATTTAATCTGCATATAGAGTGCGCACAGAAATATGTGCTCGGATTTTATTCAAGCTGCATAATAAACACGCAGATATATATATATGTGTGTGTGTGTGTGTGTGTGTGTGTGTCTGTGTGTGTGTTTGCATGTGTTCATGCGTGTGTGCGTATCATGTATATATATATATATATATATATATATATATATATATATATATAGAGAGAGAGAGAGAGAGAGAGATTGATAGATAGATAGATAGATAGATAGAGAGAGAGGTAGATAGATAGATATGCATATAGTTATACATACACATATAGATACATATATACATGCATATACATATATATATATATATATGTATATTTATATATGTGTGTGTATACATATACATACATAAATATGTATATGTATGTATATGCTTGTATATGTATATCTATATGTATATGTATAAATGCCTTTCCATCGCTTGTTTGTTCTGTTAAACATGAATGACATGGATATGGATTTTCAGTCCTGCCAAGACTTACATTTGAATAGACGTGACATCTCTTTCAGTAAATATTACAATACCGCTTTGGTAAAACATCATATCAGCTCCACCACTTGACGCATATATTTTTTCCTCACTCCTGGCAAGAAGAGATGCTGGTATAATGCATAGTTGACAACTTCCCTGCGTATGAGGCATCTTTGATGATGTCTCAACCGTGCATTACTTACACAAAATCGCCCGCTGCTCATTTAATATTAAATTGGTCTATGTACCAACACAGGCAAATTCTCATGAAGACCCTTACATGCATATCTCTTTCACTTTCACACATGCACACATATCACACACACACATACACACAAACACACATGTTTTATTTCAAACCTTCTCGCCAATAGAGATAGAGCCGGTTTCTAACTTTCTCATGCATATAATTGCCTATCTTGACATACTCATATATACTTAAATGATAAATTTCTGGAAAGTATTACAGATTTATACAGTTCCACTGATGGCTTGGATGTGTAGTCTTCGAATCAGTTCTTTCTTGTTTTAAGAAGCTTAATTTCTCAAGATTGGTAGTTAGGCAGTGTGTTACGTAACCCAGTACCTCTATAATTACAGGTATTTAGCCTGAACTTGTAATCGGGTTAGAATAACTGCAGATTTCTCGTACTGTAATTTCTTATTTCTTTCCCTCAAGAGTATCCTGTCGATGGATCTTGTTATACATCGTCCTAGCAACGACATCACGGTAGATAATACCGTGAGGACATTTTCGGACCTCTGCTTATGGTATGAATGATATCTTCGGTGTTAACTCCACAAAGTCTGCATCGGCTGTCACATTTGACTACTTTTTCTGCATATTTTGTTGATATTTTCTGTTCCTGCATTCCTATTTTCTTGATACCCATCAAAGTAGGAGGTAGTAATCCGGTTGTTGGTGCATGATAGCCTGTTTTGATGATCAACGTTACTATCATTTCTGGGCTTTCTACTAACATATCAAATGCATGGTCTTATGTTCATATACGCTCATCTTTGCTGATACGTTGGTTCTCTGAAAGAAAATAATTTAGTAGTCTTGGCAATAGCATCCAATAACTCATCTCATAATATTAAAATAACAGTGGAACATGAAACAATCCATCGCTCTCACAGTAAGAAGGTTGCCCGAATGCGACTAGTAAGGTTCAAAGTGAGGCTGAAAATCTAAAGCAATGCAATGAAGGCCTGAAAGATATAGATGTCTACATATGTACATATTTATATGTGCATATACATATAGCTTTGCCACAGCAATGCATTTGTAAAGCACACATGTATCGCAGACAAGATTTCAGACACAATACTTTGTGCAAGTATTTAAGGTTATCAGACAAGGAATGCTACTCAAGTAGCTGCCTTGCAAATCCTCTGATGTTATCAGCCCCATGCATGCAAAATTGGTCAAGAGATACATTTCGACGCTTGGTAGCTAAAAGATGTTGCTGAAGGGATATGATACGACATTCAAAACTAGTTTGGATAGATGTTAAGCCTCTGCCGCCTTGTTTTAGATTTAGTTAGAAGCGGCCTACGTCACTGTTGATGTGGAAATTATATGTACTTGTTAATATCTTCTGGATTTTCTCATCAATAGCTCGGATCTCATCAAGCGTCCATCCTAGCAGCTCAAATGTTGGTATGAGTATATACATACTTGTGTGGTAAGTAGCTTGCTTACCAGCCACATGGTTCCGGGTTCAGTCCCACTGCGTGGCACCTTGGCAAGTGTCTTCTACTATAGCCTCGGGCCGACCAAAGCCTTGTCAGTGGATTTGATAGATGGAAACTGAAAGAAGCCCGTTGTATATATGTATATATATATATGTGTGTGTGCGTGTATGTTTGTGTTTGTCCCCTAGCATTGCTTGACAACCGATGCTGGTGTGTTTATGTCCCCGTCACTTTACGGTTCGACAAAAGAGACCGATAGAATAATTACTGGGATTACAATGAATAAGTCCCGTGGTTGAGTTGCTCGATTAAAGGCGGTGCTCCAGCATGGCCGTAGTCAAATGACTGAAACAAGTAAAAGAGTAAAAGAGTATATCGAAATCACACACACGCACGCATGCACACACACACATATATATATATATCGATATATATATGTATGCATGTATGTATGCATGCATGTATGCATGCATGTATGTATGTATGTATGTGTGTATATAAATATGCATGCCTAAGTGTTTAGATGTGTAACACGTGGTTTGGCCTTACGATGTTTTATTGTAAGTGTGTCATATATCGAAATATTTTCTGAAGTTCAAATATTTTCTAATACAATACTTATTACGGTGGGAAAAGTGACAATAATAATTAGCAAAAACAATTTAAAGATTTAATGTTATTTTAATCCTATAGCAAGACTTAAGCAAACTATACAAATTAACTAAAACTAGTAATAAAATTCAATGTCGAAAATTTCCGGGTATTGCGATATCAGCCTAGAAACCGCAAAAGCAGGGATAATTCGAAGCTTGGAGTGACGATACGTGACCAAAGATTAAATATGCGGAATAGTGCACCCTTCCCTGTGTATGTTACAAAATTGGCAACATCTGTAGACAGTTAAATGGAGCGACTCTAACATCATTCCGAACGAAAACGAAATCATGTTGGTTCTCTGAAAGAAAATATTTTAGTAGTCTGGGCAATAGCATCCAATAACTCATCTCATAATATTAAAATAACAGTGGAACATGAAACAATCCATCGCTCTCACAGTAAGGTTGGCCGAATGCGACTAGTAAGGTTCAAAGTGAGGCTGGCTGAAAATCTAAAGCAATGCAATGAAGGCCTGAAAGATATAGATGTCTACATATGTATATATTTACATGTGCATGAACATATATATTTCTTTACTACTCACAAGGGGCTAAACATAGAGGGGACAAACTAGGACAGACAAAGGGATTAAGTCGATTGCATCGACCCCAGTGCGTAACTGGTACTTAATTTATCGACCCCGAAAGGATGAAAGGCAAAGTCGACCTCAGCGGAATTTGAACTCACAACGTAACGACAGACGAAATACGGCTACGCATTTCGCCCGGCGTGCTAACGTTTCTGCCAGCTCGCCGCCTTATACATATACATATAGCGTTGCCACAGCAATGCATTTGTAAAGCACACGTAACGCAGACAGGATTTCAGACACAAAGAACATAAAGAAAGAGGAATATTTCTTCGAAAAGCAAACAAATTGTAGAATATGAAATTTATAAGTTCCATAAAATTACAGCGACAGAATTAAAACATACTTGAATTAAATGCAGGTAAAAATAAGAAAAAAAAGGAAAAGAAACAGTTAGGTGTATATTGTATGAAGCTCAACATTTTGTTAGACAATATTATCTTTTATAAATATAATTTCCATAACTTGTGCTAGGAGAAGTCTTACACCTGAAACGTGTCAATGGTAATTAAATATTCTCAATATTTCTACGACCAACTCTGTTCTCTTTCTCTCTCTCTCTCTCTATCATTTTCTTATTTCTCTTTCTCTGTCTGTACTTCTCTTTCTCTCTCAGTCTTTGTCTGCCTATATATATATATATATATAATTTCAACAATTGAGGGTAAAATTAATTAATTAATCAATTTCACCAAGTATTCAGTATGCAAAGGGACCATTTAAGGCGAATTCAAATTATTACATTATATAAAAGGGCTTAGTAAAATAAATTACTTTGCCGCATACTGAACTCATTAGAAATAGCAGCCAAAAAAAAAAACTTTTCTAAAACTATTTCTAATACTTAAAGAAAACCTCTCTCATATAGTGTTTGCTCAATTCAACTCAATTGAATTGAGCAAACACTAAATGAGAGAGGTTTTCTTTAAGTATTAGAAATAGTTTTAGAAAAGTTTTTTTTTGGCTGCTATTTCTAATGAGTTCAGTATGCGGCAAAGTAATTTATTTTACTAAGCCCTTTTATATAATATATATATATATATATATATATATATATATATATATATATATATGTGTATGTATGTAATTGTGCATATGCTTGCCTGTATACAGGTCTATACGTAAATACATATGTACCTATGCACATACACATACATATATATACACACATAATTACATATGCGTGTGTATGTGTGTGTATGTGTGCATGTGTGTGTCAGTTACATTATGCTTCCATATACGCAAAGATGTAGTAATTATAATTGTTTGGAAATGTGGGTGAGAATGTGAATTACTGACATGGCTATTCATATTTTTCTCCTTTGAGCGGAAATAGATAAGAGTCTCTATGTTTGTGTATAAGTGTATATGCATGCACACGTGTGATTGTGTGAATACGTGTATTTGTGTGTGTGTGCTTGTGTACAGGTGTACATTTCTGTATTTCTCCATATAATGGTGTCTGTGGCAGTGGTTGTAGCTGTGAATAAATAAAAGTCTGTGAGCTCATATACTGATCAGAGTATTTGACGTAAGTACTGTTAAAAAGAAATGTACTGCTTATCAACAAAGAATTTCAGGTTTTACTTATATATTTTCATACCGATATACATGCATTTGAATACAACTACACACTCACATAGACACACACACATACGCAATACCTATACATATCTGTGTGTGTGTGTGTGTTATTTATATATGCATCCATCCATACACACACATATGTATATGGATATACACATATATATATATACATATATATATATATACTTCCATAACTTGTGCTATACACACACAAACACACACACACATATATATATATACAGGTACGTGTGTGTGTGTGTGTGTGTGTGTGTACATACATCGCTGTGTATGCATTTCCCTGTGTATTAATAAATAGTAGATTATTATAACTCTATAATGTTTATAAACCATTTGGGTTTTTATACCAATCTGAAAAGGTAACGGAACGATATTACTTCTAATACAAAGTCATACAACTATGGCTCTGTTTAGTTTCACATACAAATGAATGAGATGACGATTATGAGAACTGCGAAACGCTCTATAGACACGACGAACAATAAACATAGTAGTAAGGAGAAGTGGCGTAAATTTTATATCAATTCTGAACAACCATTGTTATTCTTCTGAGATTTGAAATGATATTTGGGTTTTTCTAAAGTACCCCTTTCTGTATTCGTCATCGAGCAAGGCACATTCAATTTTGCATATATTTCCTTATGTACATTTCATTCAAATCTATCGAAATGTGGAGGAATATATTTCAGATTATCCAATTCCAGTCACGTAATTATGCTCTTGCTTTTTCTTATATACTTTCATCGCCGATGTTCTCTCGAGAACACATTTTACAGTTTGGACAGATGATAATATAGTGATTAATATAGTTTGGTCTGAACCGATTTGTATCTGCGTGTTTCAAGTAAAATCTTTATATATAAAAGAGAAGTTGTGTGTCTGTCTCCTACGATTTAGATTCCTAACTACTCCCACATTTTGCGGTGCAGTTTAACCAAAACCGGGTATCTTATAGTCGTGATTCATTTCGAGCCCTTCTGGGTATTAGCGCGCGTCTACGATGAGTCTACGATATTTTTTAAAAATTACCATCATTTTTTTCCATTTTAATGCATTTATTTCGCTATTATATAAGGGAAGTAACTCTCTATAAATGTCTACGATGAGTCAACGATTTTTAAAAAAATTACCATCATTTTTTTCCCATTTTTAATGCATTTTTTTGCTATTTTTTGGCTATAACTCTCTAAAAATGCTTATATAGTTATTTCCCTTACAAACCCGAGCAACGCCGGGTAATACTGCTAGTCTTGATATAAAATTTCAACTAGTTCTGTTCGAATAGGCATAAAAACATTCCTTTGTCAGCTGACAGCACTATATTTTGGAAATACGTATGTCACTTGATGATTTATATTTTAGTTTCACTGAAAATATATTTGAAGTTGTTTAAAATGCAATTTAAGAAAATAAAAACAGTGATAACTACAATAAAGATAATAATTTTTATCGGTAATTACTCGCAAATGTGACATTCATTTGTAATACTACTTAACCCCATTTCAGATTTCACCGTGGAAATTTATAGTGAAAGCTCTTTAATCCGCGAGTGTATCTAAGACTTCAGTAACTGATGCGTCCACACGTATTTAAAATGTTGAGAATGATTTTCGGTAGATCTTGAAGTTATATCTAGTAAGATCTCCTGTAGACACGTCTATGTTATTGTGCTAATACAGTAACACAAAGAAAAAATGTGGCCCATAAGATTCGGAATTCGGACGCTTTTCAAAAGCTTCTTCTAACTGCGATTTAACGATTTATTGAGAAAATAGGTACAAGATTTACAACAATTAGTTGTAAATCGTTTGGAAATCTGTGCCAGTGAGACATAAAAGGCACCATTCGAGTGTGATCGTTACCAGCGGCTCCTTACTGGCACTTGATCCCCACGCTAGTAGGGTGCTAAGAGCACCATCCGAGCGTGATCGTTGCCAGAGCGGCTAACTGGCTTCCGTGCCGGTGGCAGGTAAAATGCACCATCCGAGCGTGATCGTTACCAGCATCGCTTTATGGCACCTGTGCCGGTGGCATGTGTAAGAAGATTCGGGCGAGGTCTTAGCCAGTACCGCCTGACTGGCCCCCGTGCCAGTGGCACATACAAGCACACACTACCCTCTCGCAGTGGTTGGCGTTAGGAAGACATCCAGCTGTAGAAACTCTGCCAGATCAAGATTGGAGCCTGGTGCAGCCATCTCGTTCGCCATCCCTCAGTCAAATCGTCCAACCCATGCTAGCATGGAAAGCGGACGTTAGACAACGTTGATGATGATGTACAAAAAAAGTGTTATTCATCATCAAACAAGCCGTGATTAAGTCCAATATAACCGTCACAAATCCACTTATTTTCAAGCGGAAATGTACAATACGAGGTTTCCGAGGACCTAAAAATCTTAAAGATGGAGTAACATGAGGTATGCTATAATTTTGAATGAGCAATAATTCATGGCAAGAGTTATTTAACTTCATTTGTCACTATTTTTCATTTGTTGTTTTGTTTTACTGCAAAGTATATTTTATTCTGACAAGACCTTTCAAAACGAAATGCATTAGCTTTTGTATGTTAGATCTCTTGACGATCATAAATTCTGAAAAATTCAGAACTGCTTTTGCTAGGTCTGCGTTAAAGAATTCGCTCATAATTCAACGATTGTAAGTGTATATGTATATATATATGGCTTCTTTGCTGACGAGACAGGCCAGTGGCAAATAGATTTAATTTAATTTAATTAAGTCGGTTTGCCAATATGCATGTCGAAAATATGCATAGTCTAAAGATGATAAGGGTCAATGTTTTTATTTTCCTTTAGTTTCTGAATTACAACTATTTAGCGGTTTGAGTTTAGCTGCTCTTACTAGTGGGTCGAATGGCCTATCAAGGCCATTTCTTAATATTGTTGAATGTATATATATGCATATTCTTTTATCTGTTTCAGTCTGTCACCATGCTGGAGCATCGCCTTTAGTCGAACAAATCGACCCAATGACTTATTCTTCATAAGCCTAGTACTTATTGTAACGTCCTCGTTTGCCGAACCGCAAATTTACGAAAATGTAAGCACAGCAACATCAGTTGTTAAGTGATAGTGGGAGGAGAGATAAACACAGACATACAAGCATGTATATTCTATATATATATATATATATATATATATATATATATATATATCTATATATATATATATATAATATATATATATATAATATATATAATTATATATATATAATATATATTATATGTATATATCGGAGTAAACACTAACTGTAAAACAAGGTGGAAAAAGATACTCAAATACCAGTGTTAAAGTAATATGCTTTATTTAAAGCAGCAGAAAATTCAACAAAACCTGTTAACTCCCGGCAACGGACACTCAGCGTAACAGTTTTGTTGAATTTTCTGCTGCTTAAATAAAGTATTATATAATATATTATATATATATATATATATATATATGTATGTATTGTATATACGAGCTTGGTTCCAGTTTCTGCCTACCAAATCCACTTTCAAGTATTTGATCGGCCCGAGGCTATAGTAGATGACACCTGCCCAAGTTGCCATGCAGTGGGACTGAACCAAAAAATTGTGATTGATAAGCAAGCCATTTACCACACAACCACTCCTGCGCCTACATATTCTTTTATTATCTTATACGTTTCAACCTGAAGGCTGAAGGTTTCACAGTAGTGTAGCATGCGATCAGTAAAGGGAGTAAAAACATTTTTATAAAAAGGAAAACACAACACTTGAAAAATATATCTTCTCTACTCAAGGTACAAGGCCCGAAATCTTTTTGAAGGGGGCAGTCGATTAGATTGACCTCAGTAGACAACTGATACTTAATATATCGACCCCGAAAGGATGACAGACAAAGTCAACCTCGGCGGAATTTGAACTCAGAACGTAAAAACAGACGAAATACTGCTAAGTAATTCGCCCGGCGTACTAACGTTTCTTCCAGCTCGCCGCCTTCTTGAAAAATATATCTACCCTGTGGTTCCTGGACGAAATATCAATTTCTGTCGCCAGTTTTCAGCTATTAAAAACCACAATACGGTCAGTTAACTGCGTTTACACTTGATGTCGACGGTTGTCCCTAAGCATGTGAAATGGAAACTCCTTTATTTTTTTTTTCTGTCACTTTCCAGGTTTTCATTTTTGCCACTTGTCAGGTTTCACATCCGGACTTATCGGACCAATGTCTTGAACAACTTCAGCTGCATTTTGCGACTTATGCATTTGCTTCTCCATATTTCTATTATCTTGTTGAATGGTCTGCGGGAGTTGGATATTCTGTTCTTTATATATTCCCCCCCACCACCTTCCATCTTTGTTCGAAAGAGTACTTTAGACAAAACGAAATATCCACTGAAAAAAATCTAGGAAGAATAACAGAGAAGTTGCCAATGGTTGTTCTGAATTGCTGATATAAAAGGTACGCGCCATGACAATTTGCTACAATTTCGCCTTATTTCTCTGTTTATTGTCAAAATGTCTAAGTAAATACCCAAAATACATAACGTTTCGCAGGTGTAAAAATGGTCATACGAGACATTTGTATATGAAACTAAATAAGTTTATTTATACTGTATTGTATAAAAGTAATATCATGCCATTACCTTTTCAGATTGGTATAAAAACTCAAATGGTTTGTAAACATTATAGAGTTAAAGTAATCCACTATTTATTTAATACACTTGGAAATACTTACAAAGCGAGATATGTGCATATACATATGTATATATATATATATATATATATATTATATATATATATATAATATAATATTATATATATATATATATGTATGTATGCACGAACACACATACATCGATGTATATTGTTTATGTGTGTGTATAGGAACGTGTAGCTGTGTGCGCCTGTATGTATATTGATAAGAAGATATATAACTACGACTTGCGTATCTATATTGATAAACATTGCGTTCAATGACTTTGCTTTCTTTTTAACCGTACTTACGTCAAATACTCTGATCAGTATACAAGCTTACAGACTTTTATTAACTCACATTAACGAACACTGCCAGACACACTTACATGCAGAAATGCGGAAATGTACACCTGCATATAAGCACACACATGTACACACACAAGTACACACATTCACAAAAACACACTTGCGCGCGCATATACACTTATACACAAACATACAGACTCTTATCTATTTCCGCTGAAAGGAGAAAAATATGTGAATAACCACCTAAATAATTCACATTCGCACCTACGTTTTCGAACAATTACAATTGGTGTTTGTGTATATAAGCATAAGTTATATGTGTGTGTGCGTGTGTATAGTTATGTGTATATAAGTATATATATATATATATATAGAGAGAGAGAGAGAGAGAGAAAGAGAGAGAATGAGAGAGAGAGAGAGAGACAGACAGACAGATAGATAGATAGATATATAGATAGATAGATAGATAGATAGATAGATAGAGAGACAGATAGATAGATAGATAGATAGATAGATAGATAGATAGATAGATAGATAGATAGATAGATAGATAGATAGATAGATAAGTGGATATATGCATATATATGTGTGTACATACGTATGTATGTATTTATGTACAGACAAGTATAGAGAGAGAGAAAAGAATGAGAGAGATAAAGAAAGGGAAAGAGTAAGAGAGATAGCTGTATAAATAATCTTTTCTACTCTAGGTACAAGGCCCGAAATTTTCGGGGAGGGGGGGCAGTCAATTAGATCGAACCAGTATGCAACTGGTACTTATTTAATCGACTCCGAAAGGATGAAAGGTAAAGTCGATCTCGGCAGAATTTGAACTCAGAACGTAATATATATATGTGTGTGTATATATAACGGTTTATGAAAATAAACAAAAGACGAACGCAGGTGGAGTACAAACAAACAATATATAGTATAATGATAATAATTGACTTAATAGTTATTAATTGGCATTCACATTCCATTTCGTATGATTGTGTGGAGTATATATCACGTAGTAATTATGCTAACTTGTGTATATTAATATCAGAAGTTCGGTAATTTCTTTTGCCTTGAAAGTTTTCAACAACATCGTATATCTATCACCATTCATAACAAAGCATTATACTATTTAGCTCCCGAATGTTACATGTCCTTACCCTCTAACATTCCTACAATAAGGAGGTAGTCAATAGAAAGAAAGAAGGTATTTACTTATTCCAGCAACTGTTCTGACAACAATAATTATATATAATATATAATATATATATATATATTAATTATATCTATATGGTATAGAGGGCATTATTACACATAAATGCCTCACACTAAGAGGGACAAAGTCATTACTACCAAAATTATACTAATCATACCCAAATGCAGTTTTTCAAAGCAAGAACATTTAAAAAACGAATTTAGTTCTGTATCACCGTGATTTCACATTCAACTTTACGTCTTATGATCATCAGCAGAACTGATTCTGAACACATCATAAATAAACTACCAACCTTACGTAGCGAAGACGAACAGACAACTGCTCACTCCGGCCAAACACATGGATGTGTTATAAATCATATATCCGGTAAATGGCGGGCTTTTTACGAACTGCATGTCGGGTAATGAAAAGTATTTCGGATAAGTTTAACAATAAGGATAATCTCTTAATAAGGGATCTTAACAAGAAATTATCGGGCAGCTAGCGTGAAAACCTCATAAAAGAAAAGAATTCGAAAATAATTTTTTTCTTTTGAACAAATTAATTAATCTATATTGTATAGAGGGCATTATTACACATAAATGCCTCACACTAAGAGGGACAAAGTCATTACTACCAAAATTATACTAATCATACCCAAATGCAGTTTTTCAAAGCAAGACATTTAAAAATGAATTTAGTTCTGTATCACCGTGATTTCACATTCAACTGTACGTCTTATGATCATATCAGCAGAACTGATTCTGAACACATCATAAATAAACTACCAACCTTACGTAGCGAAGACGAACAGACAACTGCTCACTCCGGCCAAGCACATGGAATGTTTATAAATCATATATCCGGTAAATGGCGGGCTTTTTACGAACTGCATGTCGGGTAATGAAAAGTATTTCGGAATAAGTTTAACAATTAAGGATAATCTCTTAATAAGGGATCTTATGATTAGTATAATTTTGGTAGTAATGACTTTGTCCTCTTAGTGTGAGGCATTTATGTGTAATAATGCCCTCTATACAATATAGATATAATTAATTTGTTCAAAAGAAAAAAATTATTTTCGAATTCTTTTCTTTTATGAGGTTTTCACGCTAGCTGCCCGATAATTTCTTGTTAAGATCCCTTATTAAGAGATTATCCTTAATTGTTAAACTTATATATATATATATATACATATATATAAACTTAATTAATAAGTATAAGGGTAGCAAAAAATTCTAGAAAAAATTCTCTGCTACCAGCGGTCCAGCGAGAAAGATAAACTTAGATATGTTTCGACCAAGATTGGTCCAGGCCATGTCTCACTTAATAGCACCACCTGATAGGATTATTCGAATCCTGTTTAAGTCAAGTTTGTTTATGATCCATTCAAGTAGGAGTTCTTGTTGGTGAGTTGTATCCAATTATGGGTGGCTTATCTGGTATTCTTTGAAGGAATCTATCCAGACTCCTTTCAAAGTTGATGGGATCCTTTTCCTCTTTGATCTATATATACGTACATATATATATTTATATATATATAAATAAATATATATATATATATAAATTATAATATACATATATATGTATATATATATCTATATATATATATATAGTATATATATATATATAATAATAAGTGCATGTAGATGTTGGTGTATGTTTTCTTCAGCTAAGTTAAATAAATATTCTATAGTGCTGGAAACTGTTTCTTTGGCTCATTAATATATATATATGTACACTAGTATATATATCATATGTATGTGTGTGCGCGCGGGTGCGTGTGTATATGTGAGTGTGAAAATGAATACATACATACTTATATATATCAAAATCACACACACACACGTACATATATGTATATCGATACATGTTTTATGTACGTACGTATGTATATATGTATGTATTTATGTATATATGGATTTGTATATGTATGTATTTTATAGATAGCACGCTTGAAACGCTGCGTAGATGGGCAATTATGTAGTTAGATATTTGGTTGATAGGGAGATTGATGGAAGAAAAGCATTGTGAGATAGTAGGTTATAAGGTTATGGAAAAATAGAGTAAAATAAAGATGAAAACTTGCGATAAAGCGAGGTAAACAAAAAATACGTTAGTGATCAAATAAAGATGAATGAGACAAAGACTTAACGATCGGAAGAATAAGAAAAAGAAGAATGAAGAAATGAACGAAGAAAGAATAGTCAGATGAAAAAAGAAAAAAAAAATGACGACTTCGGCCGAATGAAAAAGATTGCCAAACGCTGAGAGAAGAATGACATTTATTAAACAGGGAATAACTATAAAGATAACAAAAAAAAAAAAAAGAATTTGGTAAAAGGAATGGAATATTGTATGGTATCAGGAATCAAAATAAGTAGGAGGTAAGAAGAAGAAGAAAATGTAAGTAAAAGAAGACAAAAGCTAAAAGAGGAATGGAAGACCAGGACGATGTTAAAGAGAAGGCAAAGCGGAAATATAAAAGAACTTCGATTAAATGAGCTAAAAAGAGTGAAAGGCGATGAGAGAGGCCCAGGCACACGAAAACTAGTGATTAAAAGCCATGTTTTATTGGCGGCAGTCATAGATATACAGACATCAATATAAATAGCTGACTTCGAAATATACTTCACGAGGGAGCCTTGGTTCAATGATGCAAATATGGTGAATGTGACTGTATTCTCAGCTAAATGCTTCAATTGATATGTGTTAATGGTTTTAATGCCAATGGGTGAAGGACTAACGATATCTACTTCAGTTATAGCTTCTTTGAAATCATTCCTTGTACAATTTCTATCAGTTGTTGTAGACCATTACCGCCTTATACATTGGCATAAATAAACATTCCCAATGTATCAATCAAATATTTCTTTCATTCTGCAAGCATATCATAGGATCACCTCTTCTCTCGCTGTTAATATACGCACATATACACACATGCGCAATGCAAAGACGAATATTTGGCTTATAGATGCATACACACATGCGAGCGCGCTCTGACTGACAATATATACATACATACATAAATACATATATATATACATATATATATATTATATATATATATAATATATATATATATATATATATAATATATATATATATATACATACTATATATATATATATAGATATATTTATATATATATATATATATATTATATATATATATATATATATACATATATATACATATATATATATATATACATATATATATACATATATATACGCACACATACATACATAGGTATACATATGCACGCGTATATTTATATCTTCCTTTACGTATGTGTTGTGCGTTTGTTTGTGTGGGTGTACTGCATGTGCGCGTGTGTTTGTGTGTCTGTGCCTGTGTGTGTGTCTGTGTGTGTGTATGTGTATTTTCGATCGCAAACGATGATGATTCACGCCTTCATTAGCTTGGAACAGCTGAGTACACTTTATTCCATGTAGAGAGAACTAGTCAGTGGGTCAGTAGATGAATTTTTTTTTGTATGTGTGTGTTGTTGATTATAAAAAAAAGAAATGTTATGCTTTGTCTATCGGGATACGTTATTGTTTAGCTTTGGTTCTGGTCTGAAAAGGCAGCCCTGTGATCGAAGTACTTGTATCCGTGACCGTTCCGTCTATTGAAACAGACTTTCTGTATCCGTTATATAGTTCTCTATTCTAAAGACGGCAGATTATTATTAGCGTTGTTATCGCGGTTGTTTTGTTATCGCTGTTGTTGCTGCTGCTGCTGCTGCTGCTGCTGCTGATGATGATGATGATAATGCTGATGATGATGATGATGATGATGATGATGATGATGATGATGATGATGATGATGATGATGATGATGATGATGATGATGATGATGATGATGATGATGATGATGATGATGATGATGATAATGCTGATGATGATGATGATGATGATGATGATGTGATGATGATGATGATTATGATGATAATGATGATGATGATGATGATGATGATGATGATGATGATGATGATGACAAGAGGGATGATGAAGATGATGTTTTAGTCCAATATTAGTTCTGAAGAAAGCAATGATGAAAACATCGATAGCATAAAGTATCTGGCATTGCCTTTCTTTCAGACTCGGTATATCTACCGCTAGACTATTATCCGGTGTGTCTAAGCCATTAAAAAGTATTTTTACAAAATAGCAATAAATTCACTGAAATATAATTATTAATTTAAACTCATTTCGTGTCGCGTTCAGACAGACATAGTCCAATTCAAACCTGTTTCATTAGCTAATTCATATTTCTATCAGATCTAAAAGTGTTAAGAAGAGGTTCGGTCTGCAGTTTTTAGCATAACTGAAACAAAAAGTGAACTAAGGGTCTGAAATACCAAGTTCATCATTTGAGGCAAATCAAGTGAAGGAAATCAGGTGCGTTTAACTTAATGAGGTATTTCAGGTATTATTATGTAGTTGAAATTTGCTTTATAGTCGAAGAAAACAAGATATTAAAATTATAGCGGTAATAAACATGCAGAGGAATGGCTTGCTTACCAACAACATGGTTCCGTGTTCAGTTCTACTGCGTCGCACCTCGGGCAAGTGTCTTCTACGTATAAGCCTCGGGCCGAACAATGCCTTGTGAGTGGATTTGGTAGACGGAAACTGAAAGAAGCCCGAGAATTTTTTAAAATCAAACAAGACGAAGACGGGTGAGTAAACAATAAGCAGATGTATTGGTTTAACGCTTTTACGTTTCGAGCCTACGCTCTTCGACAGAAAGGAACACAGAAATAAACAGGGACAGAAAATTGAAAAAAAGGTTTAGTGGCTAGCAATCTATCATGGCGAATAATACATATGTATATGTATACATACATATATACATACATATGTATCATGGCAAATGATATATATATTTATATATACATACATACATATATATGTATGTGTTTGCATGTGTTTGTGTATGTGTGTTTATCCCCCCACCATAGCTTGACAACCAATGCTAGTATGTTTACGCCCCCGTAACTTAGCGGTTCGGCAAATGAGATGCGATAGAATAAGTACTAGGCTTACAAAAAATAAATCCTGCGGTCGATTTGCTCGACTAAAGACGGTGCTCCAGCATGGCCGCAGCTAAATGACTGAAACAAGTAAAAGAATTAAAGAATAATTAATGGTTCTTGAAAAATAGAACATTTCAAATGGTAAGAATTCCAATGTTTATTACCCGCCGGTCTAACAGCTTTTTATTCATAGTCCGCACCCTGATACTTGTGTGAAATATAATATTTCGGTAACTTTGAGATTCAAGTCATAATAAAATCTATGCGGTTCACCATCCGTGTATAAGTGTTAACTCAGCAAACCTCAGAAGTGGTTATGTATACTGATATATCATATTCATACATATATTTGTAAATGTAAGCCTGTTTCACTCTATCGTGTTGATCAAATAGTTTTGCTATGTGAATACCAAAGCAAACTTATGTTATTATTTGTCTCATATTGACTGGTTTGTATTAGGTTTCTTGATATATAATACGCTAATCTCTTTCAGCTACGGTTTCAAAAACTCTTAATTATGTATACTTTTACGTACGTATTATAAATCATCTAATATACCTCTTTCACGCTCTCTCGTATATACCACGGGCATATGGTGTAGTGGTTAAGAGCGCGGGCTACTAACCTCATGATTCCGAGTTCGATTCCAGGCAGTGACCTGAATAATAATAATAACATAATATATATATATTGCATGTACCACGTCCTCGCGTTGTTGTATATATATATATATTAATGTTGTTGTATATATATATATATATATATATATATATATACAACAACATTAAGGAATGGCCTTGACACGTCATTCAACCCACCAGAAAGAGCAGCCAAACTGAAACCGCTAAACAGTTGTAATTCAGAAACCAAAGGAAAATAAAAACCCTTATCATCTTTGGACTATGCATAGTTTCGACACACATATTGCTAAACCAATTTAATTAAATTAAATTAAATTTATTTACCACTGGCCTGTCTCGTCAGCAAAGAAGCCAAGGAAATATATTTCCACGAGGCGACATATATTCATATATATATATATATATATATATATATATATATATATATATATATGTCACTGTTGCTATCATCTTGAAAATATCTATGTAATTTTGTTCAAACGGACCTAAAATTTTTAGTTTCCAAAGATTTTCCATATGCAATTATAAACTAAACTTACTTTTAATAAAGTTATTTAAGCTTGCTGACAAAAAGAAAAAAGAAAAACAGATTATCGCCATATATCTGGCGAACCAGGAAATACTAAACAAGATATCAAGATTCCCTTTAAACATTCGCAGCCGACAATTACTACATTATTAATTTGTAATGAAAATATCTTCTTGTGCTACAATATATGTCTTTCGGGTGTGCGATTGTGATTATTGAGGAGTTAAAAAAGCAATTAATTGTTTTCTGAAAGTATAATTGTGTCCTATTTTTCTATTCTTCCTATTTTTCTATGTTTCCTATTTTTCTATGTTAGCTTTTAATTTTTAAACTTTTGTTTTTACGTTTGATTTTTAATTCTGGCAGCTACGCAGATCAGTCTAACTAAAGCTACCATCTGGTTATTTGTCAGTTTCATCTGATAAAAACCTTCATGTGCGTGTGTGTGTGCGCGCGTGTGTGTGTGCGCGCGTGTGTGTGTGCGCGCGTGTGTGTGTGCGCGCGTGTGTGTGTGCGCGCGCGTGTGTGTGCGCGCGCGTGTGTGTGCGCGCGCGTGTGTGTGCGCGTGTGTGTGCGTTAAGTGTGCACTCGTGCGTGAACGCGCGTGTGTGTTCACGTTTGTTTGTGTGTATATGAGTGTGCACGTGTCTGTGCGTGTACGTATGTATATGTACGTAAATACATGCTCTAATATATAAAGCATAAAAATAAATTAATACATATATGTATATGTGCACATATATATATATATATATAGAGAGAGAGAGAGAGAGAGACAGACAGACAGACAGAGACAGAGAGGCGCAGGAGTGGCCTTGTGGTAAGTAGCTTGCCTACCAGCCTCATGTTTCTGGGTTCAGTCCCACTGCGTGGCACCTTGGGCAAGTGTTTCCTACTATAGCCACGGGCCGAACAAAGCCATTCTTGCCAGTAGTGCATTGGTTGCAATGCCATCTCTTACTGTGTATTAGAGTTTATTAAATCCTTGCGCCTCTGATGCATCACAGGTTATTTACTACACGCAACCGATGCATAAATATTCGCCTTCTTCGGGGCGTCCTACCACCTGCTATAGACTGTTTTGTTTTTGCTAACTATTGCCACTTTACTAACTCGGTAATCCGGCCTCTCTAGTCTTTGCATGTCAGGGTTTTGGTCTATAAATCCCATCTAAATCGACTGTACAAATCACAAATATCTCATTTCTGTGACTAGTTTAAATTGCTGACTCCCTAATTTATATTTGATAGATAATATAACGAGTACTCTGTCTGGATGGCCTATTGGGATTTCTTCGAATCAACCCTGGCACATTTAGGAAATCCATTAGGTACTTCTCAGACATTTGGAAACGCATGTTATACTCCACTTTGACAAGAATCAATCGGCAAATTGGTTTGGTCAGTGCGCCCCTATTCGCTGTAGAGCTTGGGTCTAAAAACTGCCGTTTCCACCTGCTCGGTCCAAAGAAGAAGATTCTTTCATGTCAGCCACTTATTAACAGAGATAGAAGGGTCTGTGAAAAGTGGGTGTAACTGTACATACCTGAAATGTTTTGAGGGATATTTTCAGAGTCAGTTCAATGATGGCGCAAAATGCTTCGTCTGTAATGGAGATTATGTTGAGTTGCGCATTTGTCTGGAAAAGAAACACTTGCCTAATAAAGGAGATACGAACGACCTATATCAGTTAAAATCCATGTCAAATTTCACATCACTTTCGGTACAGTTCTAGAATAACAACTTGCAAAATAAGTTATTTAAACAACATCTAAATACGTCTTCCGATGTAAATTCCTCTTCCAAATCAAATATGTTAATAAATTATTCCGATATCAAGGTTAACTTGATAAACAAAATGCTTAGTAACTCAAGAACTAATGAAATTCTTAATCCTGGCGCATTTGCTAATGTGTTATGAGAAATTTTGATGAATTGCAACTAGTTGGTTAACTAGGTTAAGAAAGTTGAAGGCTATGGATTTTCTCAACATTACTCAGCTGAAGTTCTGCCTCTCGATGTCTTTGCCTACAATTATAAAACATTGACATGAACAATACTAACAATAAAAACTGACGGGAGTGTGGTAATTGTCTGTGGCAAGTTAAATTCTAAAAGACTTCGCTTCTTCGCTTCTTTTTTAATGACCAAGTAATTTCGTTCTTTAAAATACTCTATCATAGCCTCTGCTAACCTGATATTATCTCACTATACATATATAGAAATTGCTCCGAACAGTTAAAGATAATACATTGAAAGAATCAATACTAACATCGTACTTTGCTAACCTATTGTCTAAGGTGAATATTTAGTGCTTTTAGCATTCTGGTAGCAGGTACGTTGCTTGTCCGTTACTTGTTACACACCTTATATGTAGTAGTATGGCAGAATGGTTAAGAAGCTTGCTTCGCAATCATGACGTCTTGGGTTCTGTCCCGCTGCGTGGCATTTTTGACAATTGTAATTTGCTATATCCTTGAGTCGACGCTTACCTTGTAAGTGAAATTGTAATGCTAATTTTGGATGAGAGTTACAATAATTGAAAACATGTCTTAGTATGTTCAACGACTTACTCGTTAGACCATAAACTAACGAGTAAGTTTATGGTTGAACAAACAAATGAATAGAGATCAATCCAAACCATATTACAGGTAAATTTTCTACAAATGATTCGCACAATATTTGAGCCAACAGAAATCTATCTAAGCATGCAGTTGATGACGCGCAATTACGTAGAAATACCAAATACCGGATATAGTAATTTCTTCGTTACTTTTGAACACTTTTCGTCTGGTAATGTCGCTAATAACGAATTGGTGGCTGCCCTGCCAGCTATTTGCGACATCAATGATCTGTTAATCACCAATTTTCTAAATCAGTAGAAGTGAAATTCGCCTAAGCATCCGGTTGATAGTAGATACTTACTACTCATGACTCACAAGTATTCAGAAATCCCGGATCTAGCAATTCCATCGCTCCTGGACACTTTCCGTCTGTTACTAATACGCCTGTACTTTTTTTGCACTATACGCCTATACAAGATTCTTCCTCAACTCGACTACCACAATATTGTTGCCTTCACAGAGCATATTTACGTTAAGTAATATATACATAATTCAATTAAAAAAGCTATATTTCACATTGTAATGCAACCTCTGATATACATTAGAGATCCTCAGATCATTGCTGTTTATTATTGTTGTTGTCGCTGTGGTTGTCGACGTTTCTATTATCATTATTAAAGGAAACTTATGAGCTAAAGTAGTTCTGACATGATTATCCTGCTTTTGCCCTTCAGGCAGTGTACATCTAGCAAAAACATCATCTAGGCTATCCTTCCCCTTTTAAAGCATTTCTTTTACATTTGACGAGATTTGAATGCTTTCATTAGCAGGTCAAGTAATCGCATAGAGTCTTTACAGTTGGTTTCTCTTTTCCAAGGTATATTCAGTTGTTAAGAGGAAAGATACATAATCATAGAATTCATCTTACCTATATCAGAAAATGTTCATATATTGAGACGTCAAGTTCCCTATCCTACATTACTTTGAGCGTCCCTTTATTTACGCTGGTATTTAAGATCGAGTTTTATAAAAGAATATTTGTTATTCAAAGCCTTTATGATGGATAGCTTGTCGTTGACAGTCCCTACTTTTTCAGCTGGATTCAGTGAAGTTTTCTAGTCATTCCTTAATATAGTATCAATTATTAACAGACTTTTTAATTTTTCTTTTTAAATGAAGATGTTTGAAATGCAAATGTCAGGCGTATGTGCTAACTGGTCGTCTGCATTATTATTATTGTTGTTGGTTTTGTTGTTGCTGCTGCTGTTACTGCAGCTCTTATTGTTATCGTTAATATTGTTATCGCTGTTATATTTATCACATGAAAGTAGAAAATATATGCGCATATGTATATACATCTGTATTATACTACATCATATACAAGCGAGTGTGTGTGGATGTGTGTGTGTGCGCGCATGTGCATATGTGTATCAGAGTGCGTGCATATCTTTATATATAAAAGAGAGGTTGTGTGCTGTCTGTCTCCTACGATTTAGATTCCTAACTACTCCCACATTTTGCGGTGCAGTTTAACCAAAACCGGGTATCTTATAGTCGTGATTCATATCGAGCCCTTCTGGGTATTAGCGCGCGTCTACGATGAGTCTACGATTTAAAAAAAAACAACCATCAATTTTCCCCATTTTAATGCATTTTTTGGCGTATATAAGGGAAGTAAGTCTCTAAAAATTTATTATTAAATCTCAGAACGTAAATAGCTACAGTAACACCCCCCTTTGTGGTTAGCCATATTGAGATGGCTATTATACTTTACATCTCTAAAAATGCTTATATAGTTATTTCCCTTACAAACCCGAGCAACGCCGGGCGATACTGCTAGTATCAGATAAAACAGAATCTTTTGGCAATAGTAGAGGTTATTATTGGAAAAAGCCTCCAAAATTTCGAGCCTTGTGCCTAGATTAGAAAAGAATATGTTAACGTTATCACTTCCAAAAGCATAAAAACGTAAATTCTACTCCAAAAGCATAAAAACGTAAATTCTATTGCGCTGGACCGCAATATGACCAAAGATCATTCGTAACGAATTCACATCCTTAATATGGCTAGGTCTGTATCGCACTACTTGGAAATCTCTTCGGTGAGCCAAAAGATACTTCAGCCCACGAGAATTATTGGCATCCCACAATGCTCAGGTGGGGCCGACAATGGAATTTTGCTTCCACATTTGAAACAGTGCAACTGCCGTAAAATCTTACCGTTACTTCGCTCCAAAGAAAAAAACTGCCATACGATTTACATTTATCCATAGATACACTAAAATATCTGACCCTTTGAGACCACAGTTCTGTCTATCATTTCTACCAAAACAATATCTTCTGGTGTGAGAGCTTTCCACCTTACACCATTTCCATTCTGTCATTCCAAACCCAGTCATTTTTCTTTGCATGTATAATACTTTAAATATTGAACAAATATTGAAGTCATAATCGAAATATTTTACACGATGAAAGAATGTTACAAGAGACTGCACCATGATGGAAAGAAGACATAAAAAACTTTTTAAAGTGACTTCCAAGGCTTCCGTGTGGTATGACGGATATGATTGTTAAAAACGTTGTTATATGAAAACATACAGTTATAGAATTGATCAATAACAACGTCATCATCTATAAAGAAGATGTTCAAGAGACGGTGATAATAATACGCTAAGAATATTAACTGAATTGTTAGTTAAATACTAAGAATATTAAATGAATTATCCACCATCGCCGTTGATAGTTTCAGAAATAAGAGCAAAAAAATATTTGAGTTTGCAGGATGTATATATATGCGTGCAACAAATGCATGTGTAACGTATGTGTTTGTGTGATACGTCCATCTGTTGATATTGTGATACTATCTGTACGTGTTAATATAAAGATATAAGAGAAATTTATTTTTGCTTGAATATTTTTACATGTCTGTTTTTCTTTATTCACGTTGTGCTTTCTTCTGTCCATCTTATTTATGTTATTTATGAGACTATATTGACTAAGGTGCACATTGCGTGTTTTCTATCTTCTGCTCATATTTTTTCGAACTAATGATATTTTTCCCTCTTGTGCTAAATCGAAAATAATTTTTTCCGATAAAGAATTATAACAACCACTCATAGAAGCTTTTATATTGCGCGAAAACTATCGATTGGTTGATCATCTTCGTCATCGTGATCATTTTAATCATTATTGCAACAGCTAATATTAGTACTACTACGCCTATCATCATCATAATCATCATCATCATCATCATCATCATCATCACCACCACCATCATCATCATGATCATGATCATGATCATCATCACCATCATGATCATCATCATCATCATCATCACCACCACCATCATCATCATCATCATCATCATCATCATCATCATCATCATCATCATCATCACCACCATCATCATCATCATCATCATCATCATCATCATCACCACCATCATCATCATCATCATCATCATCATCACCGTCATATGATTAGTGTCGTGGAGTGCATGATATCACTAAATGTAATTATCATAAAACGCGCAAAAGAACAAATATATTTAATATTCAGACATATCATTGATGAAATAAAATGGAAATATTAAAGAGGTTTGTGAGGAATGTCTAAAGCATGTTGATTAGCTGATATGTACGACAAACTCTGAATTCTAAAAATATCTTCCATGCTCTCAACAATGGTATGGAAGTGCTGCCGGTAAATTTATAACTGGTAAACTACTGTCAGAAAATCCATTGTAGAATAAATAATATAAAGAACTTCGTGGATCTGTATGGTTTTGAAACGAACGGAAGCGTACATGCATATGTCACTCATACATCATATTCATCATATACGTCAGACACACATGCATCACATACATCCTACCCACACACACACACACACACACACACACACACACACACACACACACACACAACACACACACACATACATACATACATACAACGCAAAGATATACATGACATAAACTCATGTATTTCACAAACACACTCTTGCACAAACCTACTCACACCTATCAGTATATGTATGACATATATCACAAACACATACCCGTTTATATGGTTAGGAAAACAGCATGAAAACAGCATAGCATATTTTTGATATATATATATTTATAGATATTGTTTATTGGGAAAGAACTGCTTCCTAGCCAAGTGCATTTTCATGTTGGAAAACAGATGATAGTCATATGAGACGCAATCAGGAGAATAGGAAAGATGATCGATCAAAGCTACAGTCACGAACATTAGTCATTGAATCCAAGGGAATGTGTGCTGCAGTATTATCCTGTTGAAACAAGACCCCTTTCGTCATTTGTCCTGGGCCTTTAGTCTTGATAGCCTTTCGTAACTGCCTCAGCAAGTTTACATACTACTCATCATTTATAGTAGGGTATCTTTTAAATAATCAATAAGCACACTGCCTTGTGCATCCCCAAAATATGAAGCTATTACATTCACTGTAGACGAAATGATCTTGGCTTTATTTGTAGCCGGTGCGGAAGGGTGTTTCCACTGCACGGATTGTCCCTCTTTGTCTCTGAAACTAGTTCTCACCCCGGTTAGGGTTTGGGGCCCGTCTGTGAGATAAACAGTATCATGACACAATTCACTTAGCCAGAAATATGGAAACAACATGCTGTTCTGCTTGGCATTCATTCCGGAAGCTCCAATTCAAACATTTTAGAGTGTTTGGATGCCTTTCTGAGGACAGTGCAATATGACGACATGTACTGAGAGTGATAAAAATAAACCATCCAGACAACATCATGATGTCTGAAGTGATCACTAGTGATGGCGAAGAAATCACCTGGATCTGCCTCAAACAATATTAAATTTTGCGACTTTGATCAGGTGTCAAAAGACATGCCACCCACTTCGTCATGGAACGCAGAATATTCTCAACTCTCACGGGGTATACTAATAATACTATTTGATTTAGAGGCAATTGCCTGTCATGCATCTGCATGTGGTGAATATGATCGATGATTTCCTCGGTGTTGGCAGTTGCAGGACGTCCAAACCGTGTGTCATGTTCAAGTCTCTCGCTTCCCCTCCTAAATGCAGCAGCCCACAATTGCACTGTTGAGTTTCCTCACATTATGAAGCAGCCATGCCAGAACGAATGTCACTGGATGTTAAATCATTTTTCTGTAAGTATCTGATGACATCATGATGCTAAATTTCGTCAATTTTTTTTGAGAAATCTCTACTAGTACAATTTTGAAGTCTTCTTCGAATAGTAAGATGTAACATTACATGAAAAAGAAAACGGTGTATTTGCACGTGAGCGGATACACATGCACACACTTCTGCACTCATTAGTAAATACAATAATTCCTTGAAATAAGAACTCCAAGATATGCGCGAAATGAAGTATACGAAATGAAAAACTGGAATCATACAAGACACACAAAGGGTAACAATAAGCAATAAATGACAAATTATATTTATTTATTTATTGCTCATAGGAGGGCTAAACATAGAGGGGACAAACAAAGACAGAAAATTGATTAAGTCGATTAGATCTATCCCAGTGCGTAACTGGTACTTATTTAATCGACCCCGAAAGAATGAACGGCAAAGCCGACCTCGGCGAAATTTGAACTCAGAACGTAACGACAGACAAATTACCGCTTAGCATTTCGCACGGCGTGCTTAACGATTCTGCCAGCTCGCCGCCCTAATGCCAAATTATATTGTTCATTAAATACAATTAAAAGTACACTCAAAGAATATGATCAGTTCTCAAAATAAAATTAAAATGAATGAGTAAGAGCTAACTATTAAATATTAAGTGTTAAAAATAAATGTAATACATAAACTTGCCTTTACTATATAGTCTTACTATATTAGTCTTTTGTGGAGAGGTTTTAACTCAATAGATTTTCTGTTCTTCACTGTTACTTTATTGAAGTACAGAGGTCAAGTTAATAAAATCTTCGCCAAAGAATTTTAACATACGTATATTCATATAGGTTTAAATGTAAATATTCAGTACAAATTTGACATACGTTGACTGAATAGATGGACGATACAACTGGATTATGAGAGTGTGGTTAGAAGGTTGCTTCTAGCTTCATGGTTTCGGGTTCAGTCCTACTGCAAGGTGCCTTGGCTATGTGTTTTCTAGTGTAGCCTCGGGCCGACCTAACCCTTGTGAATGGATTTGGTAGACAGAAACTGAAAGAAGCTCGTCGTATACACATTTATGTATATATGTATGTATGATGTAGGTGTGTGTCTGTGTTTGTCCCGTTACCACCACTTGTCAACCGATATTAGTGTGTTTACAAACAATTCGGCAAAAACGTCCGATACAATCAGTACTAGGCTTACAAAGAATAAGTCCTGGGGGCGATATGTCTAAATGAAGGCGCTGCTGTAGCATGACCGCAATCAAATGACTGAAAAAAGTAATAGAATAAATGTATATATATATATATATACATATACATATATATATATATATATATTTATATATATATATATATATATAGGGAAAATTCACAAGGCTAGAGAAATGAGAGTTGAGGATGTAAAGTTAATTTATTCGTATCATAGTTTGTTGTTAAGATTTAAATGCAAATAATAGAGAACCCAAAAAGTTTACATATGTTCCGATTCTAGCCCCAGCCCCTTTCTAGTGCATAACTTAAAGCATTTGTCTTAAATCCAATGTTAAGAACTTGTTATCATTTTAATCTCTATGGGGCTGGATCTCTTCGGGGTGGATTTTTTTGTTTGTTTTAATAAAACGAAGGGTACATATTTATCAAAAGGATTCAAATCAACAACTAAAAAAGTTTGAAATATTATTTCTTGTATATTATATGCATATATAGGTAAAGGTTATAATTCAAGTATGTAAAAATATAAATGAAATAAAATAAACATATATTTTTTTTAAATATATGAATAAAATGAATAACAAAATAAAAATAATGTTATATTTGTAAGGGGAAATAATTATGTAATAAAATAGACACAATAAATAATAAGTAATAAATAAACCGTTATAATTGTATAATTTCATTTGGCTTCTTTGCAGGAACTAGTAAATATTCATGTATAGGTGTTCATCGGACCATATCTAATCAAATTTAATCGTTTATATATATATATATGTTAGTATCTACTCAAAATTTGAATAATCTAGCCGTAAATAGATGTATACGTCAAGCTAATATTTATACACATAGACCTCTATACAGTAAGCGAATATGTTTTCCTATATACATATATTATTATATATATATATATACATATATATATATATTATATGTGTGTGTGTGTGTGTGTGTGTGTGTGTGTGTGTGTGTGTTTAAGCATCTGTTAAATATAGTAAGTTTGTAATAAAGTTGTATATGATTCTAGATTTTTTCAAAGAGTAGGTAAACAAAATTAAAAATAAAAAGGGATAACTAGAATAAAATATATTAAGATTAAACTATAATCTATATTCTATGTTATAATAGAATAAATAACAATTTAGAAATACGTATCTCACAGTTAATTTATTTGTATACCAAGAAATTGAGTATTACGTTTCTTCCCGATATATACAGCGTGTATTACGTCTTGATTTATATTTAAAGAAAACGAAAGAAATATTTTTTATACCTTTTACTTCACTCAAATATCTCGGGGATTTTCTATAAATTCTAATTAATTTATATAACTGTTAATGGTTATACTATTTACTTATAATAATTTTTTTATTATAAATTTATCTATTTGTAATACAACTGGATACAATTAAGTAAAATAAAATAAGTTAATGTTATATATAGATATTGAGTGTTTTAAAAAAGCGTATTATGCTTAAGTTAGAATTTATGTAAACTGTTGTAAAAAACCTTATACGTTAAAATAAACAAATGATATATATATATATATATATGTATATGCATATATATGTATATACATAAGAATGTATATATATATATATATATATATATATATTATATATATATATATATATAATATATATATCTATATATATATATATATATATATATCCGTATATGAGAACAGGATGTCACTAAGGGTATACGACATAAAATACGAAAACAAATGAGTTAAATACGCAAATAAGGAGAGAAAAAAAAGACAAGTAATACAAAGAATGAAACTTCATGAGTGTGCGGCTGTCTGTCTACTCCCCATCTCGAACAATCAACGACAATATGAGTCTTCGAAGACAACGGCTCCCATAAATACCAATATAAATATATTATCTAATTGAAACCACGCATTGATTTCCAAGTAAGAGTTTGATGCAAATCTACTCTATACTGTTTTCTCCCCATTCTCTCTAATTTCTTTTTTCTCCCTTTCACTGTTTTCGATCTGTTTCACTCTCTCCCGTCTTTCTCTTTTTCCCTCTCTTTCTTTGCTTACACATGACCATCGTTTATCTTCCCGTGGAGGCGCAATGGCCTAGTGGTTAGGGCAGCGGACTCGCGGTCATAGGATCGCGGTTTTGATTCCCAGACCGAGTGTTGTGAGTGTTTATTGAGCGAAAACACCTAAAAGCTCCACGAGGCTCCGGCAGGGGATGGTGGTGATCCCTGCTGTACTCTTTCACCACAACTTTCTCTCGCTCTTTCTTCCTGTTTCTCTTGTACCTGTATTTCAAAGGGCCAGCCTTGTCACACTCTGTGTCACACTGAATCTCCTCGAGAACTACGTTAAGGATACACGTGTCTGTGGAGTGCTCAGCCACTTGCACGTTAATATCACGAGTAAGCTGTTCCGTTGATCGTATCAGCTGGGACCTTCATCGTCGCAACCGACGGAGTGCTCCTACTACTACTTATCTTCCTATTCCTCACGTGATCATCTTTCTTTCCAGCATGGACGTTCTAAGGACTGGTGGTCTCTTATCTCTATCTTCTACTTTTTCTCTTTTCAAATAAAATACTTCTCTCAACGTTCCCCTCGTTCTGGTCTAACGATACTCCATGTTTGCTTTCGTTCGCTTTCCTTGTATGTCACCACTGTCCTGTTTTGTTTCTAACTTTGACCCTCCATAAAACCGTAAGTTCATTTTTGTATTTATGGGAGCAACTGTCTTCGAAGACTCATATTGTCACTGACTGATCAATATGGGGAGTAGATAGACAGCCGACAACTGATGAAGGGGCATTCTGTGTCATCTTTTGTCTCGTTATTTACATATTTAACACATTTGCTTTCGTATTTCATGGTGTTTACTGTTGGTTACATCCTGTATCCATATATGCATATATATATATATATATAGGTAAAGACCCCCTTCGGTCATGAATGACCATGGGATTGCACCTAGAAAGTTACCCTCCTAGACACAAGTCTGGGCAAGGTTGTTTTTATGGAAGGCCAGCAGTCGCCCATGCATACCAGCTTCCCCTCTCCACTCCACCAGTGTTATCCAAGGGAAAGACAAAGGTCGATACAGCTTGGCACCAGTGACGTCGCAACTCATTTCTACAGCTGAGTGAACTGGAGCAACGTGAAATAAAGTGCCTTGCTCGAGAACACAACACGCAGCCCGGTCCGGGATTCGATCTCACAACCTCACGATCGTAAGCTCGACTGAGCCATGCGCCTTCACTGAGCCATGCGCCTATATATATATAATATATATATATAGGCGTAGGAGTGGCTGTGTGATAAGTAGCTTGCTTACGAACCACATGGTTCCGGGTTCAGTCCCACTGCGTGGCACCTTGGGTGGGTGTCTTCTACTATAGCCTGGGGCCGACCAAAGACTTGTGAGTGGATTTGGTAGACGGAAACTGAAAGAAGCCCGTCGTATATATCTATATCTATATATATGTATGTGCGTATTTTTGTGTCTGTGTTTGTCCCCCCAACATCACATGACAACCGATGCAGGTGTGTTTACGTCCCCGCAACTGAGCGGTTCGGCAAAAAAGAGACCGATAAAATAAATACTAGGCTTACAAAGAATAAGTCCTGGGGTCGATTTGATCGACTAAAGGCGATGCTCCAGCATGGCCACAGTCACATGACTGAAGCAAGTAAAAGATTAAAGAGAGAGAGTTATACATGTATGTATGTATTATATATTATTTGTATACATATACATATATATATGTATATTGTTTATATACATATATATATGTATATTATTTATATACATACATATATATATATACATATATATATAATAACAAAATAAGAAGGGAAATTTTCCTTGTGTTGTATGTCTTGTACTCTGTTTTTTCGTTATTGAAAAAACTGTCCGTTTCCATGGTTTTGTTTTTATGTTTTCGTTTCTCATTGTTGTCGACGTTTTTTTTTGGTGTCCTGTACCCATATATGCATGTATATATACATATAGATGTAGGTCCGTACATATATGTATGTATATATGCATATATTTTATTTATTATTTTGTTATAATATGATGGAACGTCACTCATCCACTTCCAAGTAAGTTTTATCTTAATAATAATAATGCCCACTCTTAACCTTTCTGTCCCCCTCCCTCTCTCATTCTTCATTCTTTCTGGTGTTCTCTACCACCCTCCCTCTTTTTTCCTCTCCCTTTCAGCGTTTCATTTTCTCTTACTCCTCCTCCTCCCTTTCGTCACTGACACGTGACCAGACGCCACTGTCTTTCTGACTACTGCCTCCAACAAGTGTAGAGGGCCTTTTCTGTCCCACTCTCAAGCCGTTTTCAAAGCGTTCAAAATAATTTTTCTATGTTCAGGCTTAACAGCCCTTACTGTCTGTGTTACTGTTATTCTCATTATCCTGTCTTTTGCTGCTTTTATTTGTTTTGTGTTTACTCTCCTGTTTTGTTACCACTTTTACACCTCCGCAAAAACTCACAAATTTTATTTGATTTACTTTGCAGGAAGGATTGTTTCAACGAAGTCGTGTCTCGCCTTTACCTTCGAAATACGGAATAGACGAAGCAGAGGCGGCTGAAGAAAGTGAATTTTCCTTGTGTTGTATGTCTTGTACTCTGTTTTATCGTTATTGAAAAAAACTGTCTTGTTTCCGTGGTTTTGTTTTTATGTTTTCGTTTCTCATTGTGTTCGAAGTTTTTTTTTGTGTTCTGTACCCATATATGCATGTATATATACTTATAGATGTAGCTACGTACATATATGTATGTATATATGCATATGTTTTATTTATTATTTTGTTATTATATGATGAAAAGCCACGCATCTGCTTCCAAGTAAGTTTTATATATATACATTATATATATATATATATTATATATATATATATATTATCTGTATTACTATATATATATATATATATATATATATATATATTATGTTTAAGTCATAATTTCATATGTTAATATAAAATATCCAATAGTTATTACTTGAAATAATAAATATTTATTAATGTGTATGTATATATATACATATATATATATATTATATATATATATATATATATAAATATATATATATATGTGTGTGTGGTGTGTGTGTTTGTATGTGTGTGTGTGTGTGCGTGTGTGTCTGTGTCTCTGTATGTATATATCTAGGATAGTCCATTTAGTATATATAAAGTATCTATATGTATATATCTATAATAATTGAATATATTCCATCGCAACATCTATAGTAGAGTAAGGTATTAACCTAATAAGATATATCAATATATCTAGTTTTCTATTTCATAATATTTTTAAGAGAATATTAATGATTCTTAGAAGACATATGTAATTCAGATATTTACCAATATATTTAGTCATGAATTCAACAATTCTATAAAATAAATATTTTACGGTTAATAAAGGACGTATCCAGTCTACTACTTAATAGTAATAATTAAAGAAACCTTTAGGGATATCTGGAAAATAGGTATTTAGTTACATGTAAGCAGGGTGAAACTTTCTCAATCTTCTCATTCAATAATTGCTCCTTAGAGAATAGAATGTTATAGTTTTGTGTTGTGCATAGGGAACAAATACTGTATATAAAACATATATGTATATTAGTTTATGTCAGGTCACTTTTGAGTGCTACTGGCAACATGTAACCCAGTACAACCTGGTGCATGGTCGGGTCGTCGGCAACTAAACCGGCAACTCCACCAAGCTTTGGTGAGGAGGGTGTTAGTTGGACACCCTGCGGGATGAAAAACAAAACCCGTCAAAGAGCAGAGGAACTCTTGAGAGTCAACGGCCGTACAATAAATGTCTTGCGCGGAGACATAGAAATAATCAGACTGAATACCCCATCGCGCGGTTAAATCATTGGGGGTGAAGGACTCCTAGCCTTTGTTAGGGCATCCTTCTAGGAGAAGATAACTCAGGTAACTGGGATAACTCCAACATAAAACCTGCAGCTCAGTGGTTACCGATGATGTTGACTTGTTCTTCTTTTCGGATTATGGCTGCTGTTGCTTAGTGAGTGGGATTGACTCAGTGCACAGTCTTTCCTCACTTTAAAAAAACTCTTTTTGCACAGGCATTGCGCGATAACAACATTGATTAAGCTTCGCACAATAGCCATACTCGATAATGAGGTGGGCAGCCACCATGTATATTAGTATGTATGCCTACGCTAATATGGAGCAGTGAGAATGGGGATTCGACACATCATTGAGGGACAAGTAGCCCTTTCGTACCTTATCAAGCCTGTCTTGATTGACCGCCAACTCCACAAGTTGTTTTATTCTCTCTCGGTTTATTTCTTCGTGTTCCTTTCTGCTGAAGAGTTTAGACACGAAATGTAAAATACTTTCTCCCCTTTCCGAGCCGTCAAACTAATACACTTGCTTGTTGTTTATACACCTATCTTGGTGTTTTATTTTTCTGTAAATTTCAACTATATATGTGTGTGTGTTTGTATGTATGTATGTATGTATGTATGCATGTATGTATGTATGTATGTATGTATGTATGTATAGACAGACAGACAGACAGACAGATAGACAGATAGACAGATAGATAGATAGATAGATAGATAGATAGATAGATAGATATAGATAGATAGATAGATATAGATAGATAGAGATAATGGGAGACATGTCTTCTATGATCTGTATATTTATTTTTTATCCATCTTTTAAAACCTTTACCATAAGATTATATTTTTAGAAATACCTGATGCCGTGTAGTAATTTTTCGAGTAGCAGAAATATAAAGAGGACTACTTGCACGAAAATGCATATAAAAATTATTAACTCCAACCCCGAAATATATGTTATGTGACGTGTGAAAAAGGTAGTATTTCATATATGGTAACATCAAAGAGATAGGTGAAGTATACAATACGTGCTATGAGATAGGTTGCAGGAGAACACATTTACAAACGTTACTAGAAAATAATACATATGTTAATTCTAAGCGGAAATGTTATTAAATACATGTGAAATCTGTAGTATACATGTTATAACCACAGCTTAGTATGTAAAAGCTAATGATGTAAAAAAATACTTAGCATGAAAGGCATTTAATTCAGCAATTTTAAACGATTCAAGAGTTGCAATATAATACTCAGAATTATATTTAATCCTAGAAGAAACAATAAAGCAATGGGGTTTCTCATTACCAAAAAGCAATGCTCGGCCTCCGACCAGACGTGTAAAACTACAACAAATGGCGGCCATTATTTATTAGCTCATTATTGCATAAAAACTCTTGTATATTGTAAATAATAAAATTATATTTAATGCCATCAAAATTGACACTCTTACTCTAACCAAATTTTAGAATTCCTACCTCATAAATAAAATATAATTAACGTTACATTCTGATGTCTAGTTTTGTTATATCTGTAAGCGTTGACATGGCATCGTCGCAATATATTCTCTTGTGTATAATATTTCCCTAATAAATAAATAATTTAAATTTATGCAACGTCATTATGCTCTAACTGAACTTAATAATTATGCGTATGTGCTTCTATATAAAGGATCATGTAGCGGCAAATAATGCTTAGTAAATTAATGTTATAAGTATTCTGCCTATGAAATCGATTATTAATTAAACATATCTTCTCTTTATTATAGGTTAAATAATAAACTACGTAAAATCATTTATAATGCATAATAATCTTCACTTTGTTACACTTAACAATATAAATTACCCAGCTAACCATCAGCAAATTGGCAACAATTAAGGCACATATATAAAACATAACTATAATAATTAATTTCCTGGTGATGGGTATATCCCGCCATTCGATATAAAAAAAAATTATGTTCCAAATATTCGAACCAATCTTTTGTTATTTGGATACAATTATGTATCAAAAGACAGAAAAATTTGCTCTTCTACAGGATGCTTAAATTCAGAACTAAACTGCATTGAAGGAACATCATATCACCACGTTTAGCACCACCACCTTCCACCGGGTTTTTTTTTATCGGAGATCACGCTGTCGCAAACTAGTCCTTGGCGAATAACACTAGGTGCTCCTCATGAGGAGCATTTATAACCTTGATGCTCCGTATAATGATACATACAGCTTGTGTGTTTCGGACAGACTTTCACTTTACCATTTTACGTTCATATAATTTTTTTACATAATTTTGCTTACATACCGCACGTAGATCGTGTTTACAGATAAACTTTTCTCGGCGGCAATTCTTTTACTATTTGGAGAATCTACCATGGAGTCATAGTTGGTGATTTGTATTTATGTTGTATGTATATGGTTCGGTATTGTTTACTTTTTATTATTCTCATTCAAAAGAGAATGCATTGGTGGAATGTTAACATACAAAATTATTCTTTATCTACTCTTCCATAGTTCTAGCGTGATTGTCCATGTGTTCTATCCAAATATAGCAATCACGTTTTACTAACACTTTTTCTCCTCCATACATTTAAAGAGACATAAACTATATTGGCAATCATATCTGAAACCACAAAACAGCTTCTCATTTTCACAGTGTTGCCATAACAACTTTTAGCTTCTTTTTCTAAACCTCTCTTGAAAAATTGTTTAGCAGAAATAGATTCAATCTGAACAATTATTTTCATTGTCTGTCGAAGAAGTGTTTTCACAGCGATAATAATATCATAACATCTGATATTTCATTCACTCTCTCCATCTTCTCCATCCTCTCTCTCTCTCTCTCTCTCTCTCTCTCTCTCTCTTCGGTTTGGTATTTACAGCTATCCTTTTCCATTCTTTCTTGCACCATATACCTCCACGTTCTCTCCCTTCTCTCTCTCTCTGAGCGTATTTTTCGTTTTAACTTCATAATAAATTTTAGAGAAGAATACCAATTTTTAAACTATGTCCTGCAGAAAAACGTCCTCATTGTTGAAAAACTACCTTCCAATTCACAGAGAGAAAGCAGAATATCATCTCATCATAATATACCTTGAGTGCTTTCCCAAAGATTGTATATAATACCAACCTTTATATAACAACTAACAGAAGGCACTTGGCTCCATCTGACAAACGGAATAAATCACGTGATTCTTATATAATATCAAATATATTACTTGGCTATGATGCGTCTTTTTATCTTGACTCATTCTCTCTTTGTCACTCTAATTATACTTTAAATTGAGGTGTAGTTTATGTGAGCGTCAAATGGAAAATACAATATTAACACATTTTCAATGGCTTGAAAAATCGGGTAACAAGCGAAGTAATCTACATTGTTTGTGAATCGTTGTTCACCTCCGCTAAAAACATTTTATTTTTCGTGCATTTACTTATTCACAGGACGTGTTTAAAGGAGGAATTCTACAAATAATCGGTACTAAGAAGCAGTCAAATCACTCTCAAATCACAATATCATGTATTAAAATGCAAACACGCATTTGCTATCATAGTTTAGACACACGGTTTTAAAAATAAACAAGCGATAGGCTGATACAACCTGGGGTACGTATGAGCATAAATATGCCAGCTTAAATTTAGCTTGATTACAACGACAATAGCACTTTTATTGAATTCTTACAATATCCATCTGAAAGAGCAACAGTTATAGATGGAGGGATATTTTAATAGAAAAATTATTATTATAGGTGCAGGAGTGGCTGTGTGGTAAGTAGCTTGCTAACCAACCACATGGTTGCGGGTTAAGTCCCACTGTGTGGCATCTTGGGCAAATGTCTTCTGTATAGCCCCGGGCCGACCAATGCCTTGTGAGTGGATTTGGTAGACGGAAACTGAAAGAAGCCTGTTGTATATATGTATATATATATATATATATGTATGTGTGTGTTTGTGTGTCTGTGTTTGTCCCCCTAGCATTGCTTGACAACCGATGCTGGTGTGTTTACGTCCCCGTCACTTAGCGGTTCGGCAAAAGAGACCGATAGAATAAGTACTGGGCTTACAAAGAATAAGTCCCGGGGGTCGATTTGCTCGACTAAAAGGCGGTGCTTCAGCATGGCCGCAGTCAAATGACTGAAACAAGTAAAAGAGTAATTAAAGCTGAGGTGAAATTTTGCTTTGATATATGCGACCAATATAGGCTTCTTGTCTGAATACTGAATCTTTAATTTACCTTCTGAAACATTGGATCCACATCTGCGACAGGGATTAAAATCAATACTGCAATCTCACGAAACAGTCTACAATTATACAGGTATGTTTTTATTTAGTATGGTGAATTATGGCAGTACATGCTTACAAACGCCTTGATCCAACTAAATTAATTGCGTTCACAATCTAAATAGTACATTTATACAAGCAATACATGTACTACTGTTTTTTTTTTATTTAAGTTTTCCGTCCAATATCTCTGTGAGTTTGTATGTGTCCGTGTCTGTATGTTTCTATAAAATGAACTCACAAAAATAAGTATAGACAAACCTATACGCGCTTCTCATTTCATATTAAGCTGAACATACATTTACGTACATTGGCATAGAAACAAATGTCTGTACACAGACATAAGCATTGAGTGTATATAATATAATAATATAATTCGAGATATCTGACGAACCTTTAATTTCAGGATTGTTTCATTGATATCCAATCATATAACCAGATAATTTGATATCACTGCAGCAATTATCCCAATAACCATTGCGAACTGTGACTCTCAGACTAAGAGTCTGGGACTAAACAAGACATCAATATCGTGCAGAACCGTAAATATATTCACACACACCCACACACACACTCACAAACGCACACATTCACACACACACACACACACACACTTACACATACACATTGATCCGATGACTCATTTGATGGTAGGTATAATGATACGAAACGAGGTGATGATAATAGTTATAGAAGTGGATATGATAATAATGGGAATATTATTTTATGTCAGTAAATAATAGTAATGGTGATTTCTGATGTTAACAAACGAAAATATATGATGTTGGAGGTGATTGGAGGGGAGGGGGTGCCAGTATCTACTTGTATGGATGTTTAAGAGACGAGGTAAGGTACATGGGAGATAAATTTTGGACAGGCAATTTAGAGATGACAGCAACAGTAGCAACAATAGCAACAATAACAGGGCAGCAGGAGGAGGAGACGGAATAGCAGGAGGAGGAAGAAAGTATATAGAGGGGGGCAGCAGGAGGAGGAAGAAGGACAGCAGGAGGAAGAGAGACAGCAGGAGGAGGAAGAGGGATAGCTGGAGGAGGAAGAGAGACAGCAGGAGGAGGAGGGCCAGCTGCCGGAACAGCGGCAGCAGTAGTAGTAGCCGAAGTAGTAGTAGTAGTAGTAGTAGTAGTAGAAGAAGAAGAAGAAGAAGTAGTAGTAGTTGTAGTAGTAGTGGTAGTAGTAGTGGTAGTAGTAGTAGTAGTAGTAGTAGTAGTAGAAGAAGAAGTAGTAGTAGTAGTTGTAGTAGTAGTGGTGGTGGTGGTGGTAGTAGTAGTAGTAGTAGTAGAAGAAGAAGAAGAAGAAGAAGAAGAAGAAGAAGAAAGAAGAAGAAGAAGAAGAAGCATGATGGTTTCAAATTAGGCACAGCAGCTTCTTAGGAGAAGGAAAAAGGCAAAGCTGAGCTCGGCAGAAGGAAGTCGAAAGGATGAAAGGCAAAGTTGAACTTATAACGTAAAGACTGATGAAACGCTGTTAAACATGAACTGATCTTAAGTGATTGGAAGAGCCATCATGTAGATGTTTTGTCTTGGGATAAAATACTGGCTGCAGCAAATATTCTGCTCAATGCCACAGATTTGCTTGTCAGTTGTTTGACCTTAGCCAGTGGAGCATGTCCCTTGGTGGCTGACGATGTATGCGTCTCTGATCACAAGTAGTAGTAGTAGTGGGGGAACATCATAGCCATGGAGGGGAATTCTCGAGGGTTTTGGTAATTTGCCTCTGGAAACATGGGCGTTTCGTTGTTTCGTTCAACATCCTTAACCAACCCCTATTCAGGGACCTTTCGAGCGGGATAGGCTACATCACCTGAAGAAAATTTTTAACAGAGCCACACCGGCAAGGTCATGCCCTCACCATGTCTCGCGCATACAGCTGTGATGCACGTGCCTAGTGTGATCCTTCTCAGACAGATAGTCATGATGGATATATTGGGTTTCGTATATTTGTACACCAGTGTCACTTTGATGGCATTTGCTTCGCTCTCAGACACTCAATAATAACAACAACAGCAATAATAATAATAACAATAATAATAATAAAAAAATAAAAAATAATAATAATAATGATGATGATAATAATAATAATAATAATAATAATAATAATAATAATAATAATTATAATAATAATTATAATTATAATAATAATAATAACAATAATAATAATAATAATAATAATAATAATAATAATAATAATAATAATAATAATAATAATAATAATAATATAAAGACCTACTCATTGAAATTGAGAAAATGTGGAATCTCAAGGCGGTTACAATACCAGTGATCGTAGGAGCACTAGGAATGATCAAGAAGGGAACCGAAAATTATATGAGAATGATCCCTGGCTTACCATCCCTGCAAGAAGTGCAAAAGATTGTCTTAACTGGTACATCACACGTATTGAGAAGAGCATTGTCGATGTGAGAACTGTTGCTGCTCATGTATTTTAATTTAATTTAAAAAAATAAAAATGAACGAACTACTGAATTTGGTTTAATGGCCTACCAATGTATACTATGAGTTTCTTTGCCCTAGGAGTCGGGAAGACACTCGGCAAGAAATGGAAGCAAATTTGAAAGAAGAAAAACCCATAAATAATAATAATAATAAAATAATAATAATAATAATAATAATAATAATAATAATAATAATAATAATAATAATAATAATAATACCAGCGCTAATGTAATGAACATTATCGACCACGTATACTTAACGTACATGCACTCTATATTTGCCGGTATTTTTGCGTCTGGCGTGGTGGTGAGTGTTCTCGTAAAACACATGTGAGTCAATGTCAATCGTGATAACACAACCCACAGTTACTTGGGCATTGAATAAATGCCTAGAAGTCGTTCCATCTCTTGGCGTACTATTAATGCAATTCACATTTTTATTCGTTTGCCGTCGATAAAATAAGTATCAGTCTAGAGTAATGGCTTGGTAGAGTTCTTACAGACTCAGATGGGATTCTCTTCAGTATTCGATCTTTGTATTCTCAGGTCTTATGTGTTAGACTTAAACTGTCTCCCTAGTTAACACTCGCACCTCGCATCTAAGGTATATTTAGCGGAGTTTGATTATAACTTTTTGCGTCTGGCGTGGTGGCGAGTACTCTCTTAAAACACCTGAGAGTCAATGTCAATCGTGATAACACAACCCACAGTCACTTGAAAAATTAAACCAAGTATGGTGGATGTTGCACTTCCCTCACTGATTAAACCATAAAATATAAAATTATTTGCAATCTATTTATATATAATGATCCAATCCAAAATTTCTTTACGCTATTGTATATATTTTGCTAAAAGGCACGTTTTTCTTTTGCATGCATAACCTATACAGATCTCGACATAACTTGGCTTGTCACATGTTATGAGTAAATACTTTAAAATACTATCTCAAGATAGAAACTCCCTCACAAAATTTGATTAGCCACTAATTATACCTTCTGTATAAAAAAACAACCCTGATTTTTTTTCTCTTACAAGACAGAATCATACTTGTTTGTTACTTAACAGGAAATGGTATGTTTGAGTGTCATGATCTCCCGAGGGGCATTAGCGTCATAAGCGAATCATATTGTCTTTAGTGTGGAATCGAAACTTCATGTTTATAGTGGCTTACCATGATCTTAGAACATACTTTGTGGTATTCCTTGAATAGATATTGCTCTCGAAATATAACTAAAAATAAAAATCAACAAAATTTAAAAGATTTGCTCTAAGATAAATGGAAATAAACAATATCGTAATAGATTTAATCGAAAACAACATTTAGTAATGGATGCTAAAAATAGACTATGGTTAAGGAAGATAAAATTTAAAAAAAGAGATACCGAGAATGTTAAAAAACAAAAGAGTTAAAACCCGACTCAAAAATATATATATTCTTTCGAAAATATGTCATTGCAAGGTTTGGTAAAATACTGTTAGGATATATTTTAAAACAAAGTCACCTTAGATTAAGCATGGCAAAAAAGCTATTATCAATAGGCTTTATAAACCTTGAAAGTATATAGGAAAGAGGGCTCCTAATAGAATATACTATTCCATCAAGGGATCTTTCCAGCTGTTGATATATTTCTTTCCATTTTCCATTCAGTTTTGAATTTCAATGTGTCTTTATACTCTGTTTGATGTCTGACTTTCTGAATGGTTATACGTTCTGTTGTAACAGTTCATCTCGCTTTAACAGTCCAGCTTGTTATTGTTTGTTTATCAGACAAATAATACTTTCTATAAAATGAAGAAAAAAAGAGAAAATTATGGTATAAATCTCATGAAATTTTACTATTCAATAGCTTTTATTTTCGGGTACAAATAGAATTTTTGTTGCTATTCAATAATTTTGCATTTTGTTTTTCTTCGGTTACAGAAAGAATTATTAATATAGAGATAAGAAAAAGGAAATTGAGAAAAGAAAAATTAAGATAGTAGGTCTGATGAATAATGGCGTTTAATTTTTTATTCTCTGTACATTTCCCTTACACTGCGCCATTTAGCTTTTTATTCCTTGCATAAGCGAGACATAAGACTAAAAGGAAACGTTTCTATGGAGCCAGTATTGGTTTCTAAATGAGGAGATATTGGGAATAGGAAATAGATCATAGTTATATATGTGTGCTCACATGCACAAACACATACAAACGCACACAAACGCTGCCAGATATATGTGAGTGAGTGTATAGGTGTGTAAATAGCGTGTATATATATGTGTATGTGTGTGTGAGTATAAATGTATATATATATATATAGTTGAAATTTACATTAAAACAAGAGACGAAGAGAGGTGTATAAACAACAAGCAGGTGTATTAGTTTTACGCTCGCGAAAAGTCCTTTATAAATAAAATAATATGTTACATTTACTCAATAGTCAAGATAAAACTCTGAGTTTCAGATGCCGAAGTGGAAATCCACAACACCATCTCAGAGTTTTATCGTGACTATTGAGTAAATGTAACATATTATTTTATAGATAAATTTCCTCTATTTACATAATATTGAGGTCTCTGTCTTTCTTTTGTTATCTTACCGATTTTGCCAATATATATATATATATATATATATATATGTATATATATCATTGTTTAGTCTTGAGAGAGCGCCATTATTTTCTTATCGTCACATCGAAATTAATACATTTGATATTTGGAGTTTTTTTTTACTACTTTGAATATAGAGTTTACTTTGACAGTACCTCGGAAATTGGTTAGATATATAATTTTGTCTTAGATATTTATAAATAGATACTTACAGAAAGAAACGTGGCTCGTGTGGTGCATAGACGTGGGTGAGAGCATGTATTACAGGAGAAGAGAGAAGTCGAGAATACCTGCGTGATAGTGGCAGTGATCATTCATAACCAAGATGTAGAGGCTACTGGGGTTTTTGTTGTATAATCAGCAGTACTGTGCACGAGAGGTTAATGGGTGTTGGCCTAAAAAATCTTGAATACGATCTATGATATATGTATGTGCACCATTAGCACTGTGACTAAAAGTGGGAGCAGTATTCAGATGTGTCTCTCATGTTCTTTGTAAAGGACTAGTACATTTTTGGAGGATAGAGTTTTAAATATCTTCGTCTAAATTTATTAATGTCAAGATGATGGCCTGGTATAACCCAGTAACATTGAACTCTAAACTGCAAGCAGATGCCGTAGGAGACGCCACAATTTTTTTCAAATATATAACTTTGCAATTATAGTTGTAGCTCGTCTAAACACCGCCAGCTTTCTTCGTGTTATAAAAGCAAAATCAAAATATTTATTTTCCCAAATTATCCAATCCTCTTTATAGAATTACACGTATTTAGTTTTGAATGCTTCCCTAAGACGATCTAGTTTATCTTTGAATAAGCGAGCTGTCAACAAGTAATACGATTATCACTATCATCCAAGCGTCTATACAGAAAACGTATAATATAAATAAAACACTATTTTAACAATTACTAAACGTAGAATCAGACATATGAAGTGAAATAGGGCCTTTTTTTATTTACAAGGTACGACACCCTTTTTCAAACACCTACTAAAATATACTCTTCATAACACAAATACAAGAAGATTCCCAGTTCGCAGACTAAATTATTTAAATCGCCGAAGCAAAATATTGTTAATTCTCAAATACCTATAACTCATATCAACAGCATTAACTGAGGGCTTAAAGGAAATTTTAAAGTAAAAGAAATTGCTTATTGTATTACAAAGACACCCTCGCAAATTCCCTTTATATATAAGACTAGCAATGCACACTGGCATCGCTATATATATATATATATATATATATACATTCAATTTTCTAGTGCAAACGGAACGTACACATTACACACAATGCACTCCGGCGTTGCCCGTGTCGTTGATCGCAGTAACACCACGACCAAATGGTATTACTGTACATGTCTCTGATAAGGAAAATTTGATTTGAAACTGTACCAGTCAGTGAACAAGGTGTGCATCCCGACCAATGAAGGGGCTCGCACAGTGAGCGGACTCATGTGTGTGTGTGATTTTAATTTTCCGTCACATAGATGCGCGGTGTTATCATCACTGAGGTTATCAGGTCAGACATTTGTTTTAAATCGCACCACCCGCTTTATAGTACACGCTCAACCACTAAGAAATAGGGAGGTCGTAACAAAGTCATTACGAACTTTGTGGCTTATAGAATAAATGATAGGCATGAATATATACTAATAATGATTAGCAAATTTGAATAAATTGGGTTGAATGAAGAGAAAAATGTTAAGGGCAAAAATAGCTTGAATGGCTTTAGTCATTGCGTCACGTCTTTATCACACTTAAACGAAAATAGCCTCTTACTGTGCTTAATCCTTGTGGAAATTTCATTTAAATTAAACCTGAGAACGCCTTTAGTATCCTGAGCTGTTTGCCATAAGTAAAATCTACATGGACATTTTTTTCTGTAGTAATGCCAAACCTGATCACTATTATTCCAGAACACGGTTCTTTAGTCAATTTTCTGTTGAAAAATAGGGTTTTGTGCAAAGAAATGGTATCACAGTACTTCAAAAGCATTGTTTAATCATGGAATACTAACGACATTCACAGTGGCAATTTAATTGTGGCACAAAGGCCATTATTGACGGAAAATATGCCAATGATTTTTCCGAAAATGCATACTTTTTGTTCATTTTCCGTTGACAAATAGGGTTTTGTGCGTCACAAATACACTCATAACACGCATTGTACATTACTGATTTTTTGACACCAGAAGTATTAAAATTGGCATCCTAGATAAGAAGCAAATTCAAATATTGCCCGAAAATTACCTTAAAATCGTGCAACATGACCTCGTTTTTGAGGTTATTTTGTAGTAAAAAATAGTTGTGCAAAATACATACTTCATTATTGAACATTTTGATACCTTATAAGTCAAAATCGGAACTCAGTTTCCGAATCTCTAAGGAACATACACACCACACACAGACGCACACACATACACACACTTACAAACTTTGTTTGATATATAAGGTTAGGATTATGGTTAGTCTTTTTTTTAGCGCACTTTAACAAATTAAACCATAAAAACGAGAAAAACTCACTTGCCTGTTGTTGCGGAATTTCAAGTCCACAAAAACGAAATGTAAACTATCAAATTATATTTTTCGAAAATCTTATGATAACAGTAAAAATCCTTTTCAGTTCTCTTTCTTAGGAAAGTGATAAGGTTCCTTTAAAAAATTCGCTCTGCCCTCTAAATATTCAATATTTAATAAGCACTCTTTGCGTAAAGCGGATTATAAAACATTACAATATGGTAAATTTATTATATTCCTTTTTATCTGAGAACATAAAGTTCATTTTTGTCAAATTAAATATATATCAAGTAACAAGAATTACTATTTTCTCCACCCTGTTGTTCCTGCAGTGTAATCATATATCGGAGAATCAACGCAATTCCAAATCATAAACCTAGTTTTTTGAAATGGGTAGTTTCTCAGGTTGAACACATCAATTTTATGATGCAAACTTAGATTTAATTATCCTCAATTTATTTTAATTCATTTTGATGCACATCCGACAAATTATACGAATCCACTATTTTATTAAAGTTAATTAAATTTGTACTTCTGTTGAAAATTATATTACCACTTTTAATTGGATGATTACTCATACACATAGAAGCTTCTCATACTTGTCGTCCGTTCTAATTTTTTAATTTTCGACTTTACATTTCTATTTTAATTCACTTCTCAATTATATTTTCTTTACTCATATTGAATGTGATATCGCAAAGTATCACTTTGACAGCAGTCTTGCATTTTGCTCTTCGTAAGAACTTGGTATAAATGCGACACTGTATATTTTCTTTACTTTTAACCCCACGTGTTCATACATCACTTTGTCAATGCGCTGGCACCATTTTGGCTCGCGGCTACGGTTGATATCAGTTCTTTCTATTTGATATTTGGACATTGTTGCGTAGGATGTTGATACGAGTTTATAGCCCAGTCGCCTTTCGTCGAAGTAAAAATTTATCAGCGGCAGCAGTTTTTATGGTATAACGAAATTTGAGATGTTGAATTACAACTGAGATTTCATGATCGAAATGGACAGACTGTAATCTATACGAGTGGTAATTATTAAGTACCCAGCCTCTGTGTGGGGAACAGTTAGGTCTAGGTTGGTATATCTAGGCTGACAGCTACACGTGACTTGTTCATTAGCAGGGCGTATATCTGATACTAACAGTATACATTATTTACATTATTTGCAATTGACGGTTATTTGTCCTCATCTTGTTTGTTGTTGACACAACGTTTCGGCTGATATGCTCTCCAGCCTTCATCAGATGTCTTAAGGAAATTTCGAACCTGGGTTCTCATTCCTAATGTATTTTTCAATGTTGTTGTTGCTATTATCATTATTATTTTTATTATTATTAGTATTATTATTATTATCATTCAGGTCACTGCCTGGAATCGAACTCAGCATCTTGGAGTTAGTAGCCCGCGCTCTTAACCACTATGCTATATGCCCGTGGGTTAAGAGCGCGGGCTACTAACCCCAAGATTCCGAGTTCGATTCCAGGCAGTGACCTGAATGATAATCCATTTGATGTAGGATAATCCATTTGATGTAGAGGAAGTCATTTGGTGGTCAGGCAGTCTTGAGATAAAGTGAGACAGGGAAGTGTAGTTTCCTTTATAACTGGTTGTGGTGGAGTTCATGTGCTATGAATACATTCCATTAAAATTATCAGCTCTCATGCTCGTGAAGTGTCTTGTAATTTTATCCATTGATGTGAAGTTGGCTCTATAAACTATGACCTTGGAGATGCAGAATCTGCCCAGTCAACAGTTATAAGGGTTTTGTTAGAAACGCGTTGTGTTTTGCTTTCGAGGCTGTTTAGGTGTGTATAACTCTCTATATTAGCGCGCGATGTTTGATACGTAAGGGTCAGTGACATCAGTCCCGTTGTGTTTCTCATCGATAAATCGAACAGAAGGTGGCCTTCCCCCTTTCCCGAATAGAAATGCTCATGAACCAGAATTGATTTTCTAGCGTTATGATGAAACTGATATCGAGA
>NC_043005.1:8641487-8651487 GCF_006345805.1 Octopus sinensis | reverse complement strand
CACTGATATGTATGTATTTGAGCGTATGCATATATGTGTGTGTATATGTCCGTGTCCTGTTTGTGTACAAATAAGTGAACAAATAAGAATGGATTCACAAAACGTAATTACACATGCATCATGTATGACATAATATTACCCAATTGTGCATTGTTATGAAACTTGGCCATTTTAAACACAATTGTATGAAACGAAAGATTTCGAAATAAATACAAATTTTCCAAAAAGGGGAAGAGATTTTAAGGCATGCGGCCAATCAAAGTACATCATTTGTAAAGGTAGCCGAGTTAGTGAAAACACCTACAAAAAAAAGAATGGCTAAGAAACTATATTACTTTTCAAATGTTGGGTACTCCGGCTGAAATTCAATATGACTATATGTGATAAATTGATTAACTCTCGAAACAAATCGTTCGGTTAAAGAAATATAGTTACTAGAAAATTAAAAGTATTTACAATTTAGTCCACTTTTGAGACATGTCACGTCTTATTTCTTCAAGATGTTGTTTGTCTATGAATGCTTGAAATTACACGGCCGTGTATATGAACACACATGCACGCACACACACATACACACGTGATTATAAAACCACAACATTGTACACTAGTATATACATACATGTATGTGTGTCAATATATATATCTATCTCTCTCTATATATATGTATGTATGTATATATGCATATCTTTGTATATATGTATATATATTTACATATTTAGGTATGTATGTATATATATATATATATATATGTACTATACCCTAAGGCAGGCCAAAGCCTAGTCAGTGGATTTGGCAGAAAGAAACCGAAAGAAGCCTGTCGTATATTTGTGTGTTTGTGTTTGTACCCACCCCCATCGCTTGACAACCGATGTTGCTGTGTTTACGATGCTGTAACCTAGCAGTTCGGCAAAAGCCACCGATGTAATAAGTACAAGGCTTACAACGAATAAATCCTGGGGTCAATATGTTCGACTAAAGGCGGTGTGACAGCATGGCCGCAGTGACATGACTGAAACAAGTAAAACAATACGATACTATGCCAATTTAATCTCGAGCAACGCCGGGTCTCTCTGTGAGTATAATATTATCTAAAACAAATGTGTGTGCGCGCGTGTGTAGAGTGACAAAGAGATAAAGCGAGAGATATAAAGAATAATATAAATACATGTATACATATATGTATATGTGTGTATGTATGTATGTATGCATGTATATGTATATATGCGTGTATGTAAGTATGTATGTATGCATATATGTCTGTATGTATATACATTTTATGTTTGTGTATGTAAGTTTGTTGTATGTATATTTATGCTTTATCCGCGTTCAAACCCAGCGTGAGAATGTCATTTAAAAGGAAAGTGAAAAAGAGAATAATATAGACCGCAGTCTTCTTAATTTTGCCACACACTGCGATATTTCTACATCTTTCATAATTTGGTTCAGCCAAGATGACATGAAAGGCACTTCAAATAAGGCATCAAATATTCCATTTGAAGAATGAATGACTGCGTGAAATGTTAGTGAAATGAAGTTGAAAATAATCTCCTATTATCATTATTAATATTATTATTATCATGATCATGGTCATCATCATCATTATTATCATTATTATTATAATTTATTAATAGAAATATTAAAATTACTAAGTCTCTCTAAAGGAGATTACGGCAGCGTTACTGGATATTAATAGTTATCGCCATACTAATATGGTAGTCTATAAATATAAGACTAAAGCTGTCGCTGATTAGCTCCAAGAGGCCACCGCCTCTAGCTAGCTATATGACACACGAACCTGCGTCCATTATAACCTTCGAGAGGTCAGCCGCTTCACCTTACTAGTCAGACATCTGCAGACATGTTTCAGGGTTGTTGCCCTTTATCAATGCAGCGTAGTCAGAACCAGCAGGTGTCGCTACTGACCGTCTGTTCGAAGATTTTATTTACCTAGTTACAGTGGAATACATCCACTTGTTTTCAATAAAAGAAATATTAAAATTACTAAGTTTCTCCAAAGGAGATTACGGCAGCGTTACTGGATATTAATAGTTATCGCCATAGTAATATGGCAGTCTATAAATATAAGACTAAAGCTGTCGCTTTTAGGGGTCTTTTTATTGTGTTTTTTCTTCTGACCAAGTTTTATTCCAAAATTTTTGTACTTCTTATTTTGATGAGACAGACTTTAGAGTAACTGGTATTTTCCCTATCTTCCTCTAAAAATATTTTGGGTTATTTTTCAACTTGTTCTTTTCTTTAAAGAATATAACACTGTTCATACTGTGCTATGGGGGCAGCTTTAGCAGATACCTTTTGATTGATTTTTGTTAGTTTGATATTCTGGTCAGAAACTTAAGTTTATTTAAACAGTCTATGTCAGTAAGTAATTGAATTTCGTATTGAATACGCCCGTGCCAAATAGGTTTTTTTAGGGAATGTTGTCATTTTCTAATATTTTCACGACAGAATTGTTGAGATCCTCGCGGATATATAGTACATTTGATTGAGATCTATAATATCAACCTCATTAGCAGATGATATCCAATTACTTTCAGGTTTTTATTGTTAGAGTTGTAGATTTTTGAGAGAATGTCACGTTCATTCATACGGGTTTCCTTAATTTTCAGCTATTCAATCATGATTTGACTTTTTAGAACATCCAGTTCAGTTTGGTCAATTTCTGTGTGACTTTCTTCATCTATTTTCATCTGTCACGGTGTTTATGGTTGGTTCAGAGAGTAATTCACTTTGTTTACCTGTTACATTTACTGTTTCTATTATCACTGCACTCTCATCATACCTGGGTTGGGATATAATTATTTCCTCATTAGTATTTTCTTTAGCTGTAACTTCGTTCCTTTTATCCCTTACCGATTGCTTAATTTGGTCAATCTCTAATTCAGTAGGCAATTTCTCTTTAATAATATTTCTTCTGACGTTGGCAAGTTTGTTACTATCTATGTACGATCATATCTTACTTCAAGGTGCATCTCGCTCCAATTTAGGTAGGTTCGTTTAGTATTAGATTTATTTATGTGGAAATTCATGGCAGGACACAACGTCTGTATTATCTTCCCTTGACCATTTGTCATTCTTTTTCTTTTGATTATTTGATGACGCGCGTGGATGGCCATCTGTTGGAATATTTCGGTTGTGGCGTACATCCAGCTCCTGTGTTTCAGGAAGATTTGAACCAGTTGCTGACTTATCGCACCCAGTCTGGTTCCTCACTGGAGTGCGCAGTCCTTGTTGACCTGGATGACGGCGGATTCGGTGTGTATTTTGCTTTGTTATCATTGAAGCATGTCGAGCTTGGACTTTGACATTAGGGGACGAATCTGTCTGTTTAGGGTTAACTTTTTGAGACAACACCGCCTCCGATTTCTATAAATGGAAACAGCTCGTAGCGTAGCTTCTTAAGGCTAACAGATCTGTATTCGTGGGTATTTTCTTTATATATATCTATCTCCGGGAATAGTTTTTGCGGTGTTTTTAAACTTATGAATTGTTCACTCTGTTAGACTGAAGAAAATTGATTTGTTACTTTTCGTTTTTGGATTTGGTTGGCAAGATTATGTATATGAGTTCGTGTGTTGAAGTATATTCTGTTGTTTCTGGAGAGAGTCATTTTCTTTTTGTGCCTTATAATGTAACACACTCCCCGGTAAAATTACCACTTTTTTTCTTATTTTTATTTTCCTAAAATTTTCGATGCGTTTTGCAACCTTTTCAATACTTTTGACTCTCCATACAAAAACAAATCTAATCTAATAATATCTGATTTGTTATTGTTTTGCTTCGTTTGTGTTACGTACTTTCATATGAGTGTATATGTGTCCTATAAATTTCACGTAGTTGAGTAGTTGTGGAAGCATTGGTGTGTATATGTAGTGTTATGGGTATATATATATATATATATATATATGATTGTGTAGGCATTACAGTGTATGCGTAAATTAATCAACTTACGTACTCACTTCTTTTGTTCCACTTGTATTTTATAATTTGTAAACTTTCCGATGTTTATTTCGTACGCGTCCTTTGCACATGTTTAACTGAGGCATCGTGCATAGGAGAAACTCTGCTTTGTGTGGCAGTAAAATTTCGTTAAAAGGCCGCTTCCTTCAAGTCTTCTTCAGGTTCCTTTTTACCATTCCACCGATATTATTAGATTAGATTTGTTTTTTTTTGGTTTTGTTTTTTTTGTATGGAGAGCCCGGTGTACCACGTCCATGTTGTTATTCAGCGCGGAGCTTTAATATTATATCATTATTAAGTAAGGCGGTAAGCTGGCAGAATCGTTAGCTCAGCCGGGCGAAATGTTTAGCGGTATTTCGTCTCTCTTTACGTTCTGATTTCAAATACCGCCGAGATCGACTTTGCTTTTCATCATTTTTAGGTCGATAAATTATGTACCAGTCAAATACTGTCATCGACTTCCCTACTTTCCCAAAAGTTTAGGCCTTGTGCCTGCAGTAGAAATCTATTATTATTATTATTATTAATATTATTATTATTATTATTATTATTATTATTATTATTATTATTATTGTTATTATTATTATTATTATTATTAGTAGTAGTAGTAGTAGTAGTAGTAGTAGTAGTAGTAGTAGTAGTAGTAGTAGTAGTAGTAGTAGTAGTAGTAGTAGTAGTAGTAGTAGTAGTAGTAGTATCATCATCATCATAATCAAGGCGGCAAGCTCGCAGAATCGTGAGCACGCCGGGCAAAATGTTTCGCGGCATTTTGTCTGCCGTTACGTTTTGTGTTCAAATTCTACCGGGGTCAACATTGCCTTTAATCATTTCGGGGTCGATAAATTAAGTACCACTGAAACACTGCGGTCGATGTAATCAGTCACCGTTGCCTTTCATCTTGAGGCCGACTAAATAAAGTACCAGTCAAATATCGGGACTGATGCTATTAAGGAAGCCTTTTCTCTCGAAATTACCCGCCATGAGCAAAAACCGGAAATCATCAATATTATTAAGAATAAAAAAGCACAATATTGGTAATAAATTGTTTTGATTATTGTGACAAGAGAAACAGTTGATTGGGCATTACAAAGTTAAATTCCTATAGCATAAGTTATTTTACAGACGCCACCATGTGAAAACAGCCGTGTAGATCAAGTTTCGTGAGACAATCACCTGAAAGCTCTTACCCTGATGGTCACAGATTAGTTTAGTATCAAGAGCCGCTGCCCTCTCCTTGCCCTGTAATTTGGCGTATATGTGCGTGCGTGTGTGGCTCGACTGTGAACGTGCAGTCATGTCTGTGTGTGCGTATGTGTATATGTGTGTATGCGCGCTCGCTCATGGATGTGAGTTTCTGTTTGTGCTTGTGTGTCTATATATGTGTATGTGAAAATCAATACATAGCATGCGTTTAAAATCAATAAGTAGGCCTAGGAGTGGCTGAGTGGTAAGTAGCTTGCTTACCAACCACATGGCTCCGGTTTCAGTCCCACTGCGTGGCATCTTGGGCAATTACCTTCTACTACAGGCCGACCAAAGCCTTGTGAGCGGATTTGGTTGACGGAAACTGAAAGAAGCCCGTCGTATATATGTATATATATGCGTGTGTGTGTGTGTTTGTGTGTCTGTATTTGTCCCCCAACATCGCTTGACAACCGATGCTGGTGTGTCGCCGTAACTAGCGGTTCGGCAAAAGAGTCCGATAGAATAAGTACTAGGCTTACAAAGAATAAGTCTTGGGGTCGATTTGCTCGACTAAAGGCGGTGCTCCAGCATGGCCACAGTCAAATGACTGAAACAAGTAAAAGGGTAAAGAGTAAATTGCGTGCGTTATTTTCATTCCTGTATCTTTTTTTGTTTTAATTCTTTTTGTATTTTTTCTTTTCAAAGGAATCAATGAAAATAAGTTAATATATATTTCTCGCAAAATTAACGACAAAAGTTTGCGGCTTAAATTCGATCAAAAAGCCTGTGGTTACAGTCATTGATTCCAGCTTCTCACTACAGCTTACTAGAGATGTATTACGTTCACTTCATTTCGTCCACGTTAACCTTTCTGACTAGTACTTACTTCCTTAACCAATTTGGTTTCATTCTCTCCCTACGAGCATTAACTCGAACGGTAAAATGTGAAAATAATAAGACTGCAATTTACGAACCAACCACGGAGATTCAATGCAGTCAGTTAACCAGCTAGAAATAACTACCAAATCTCCTCCATAATATCCTCCTATATCTTGAATGGATGCAGTGGATAATTTAAACGTAGCTGCTGTTAAAAAGACTGGATAATCCCCCATGAAACACATCTGATAGTGATTCTCTAGAGCAAGTTAACAATATAATCCTCGAAGCACTCCGTCGGCTACGACGATGAGGGTTCCGGTTGATCCGAATCAACGGAACAGCCTGCTCGTGAAATTAACGTGTAAGTGGCTGAGCACTCCACAGACACGAGCACCCTTAACGTAGTTCTCGGGGATATTCAGCGTGACACAGAGAGTGACAAGGCCGGCCCCTTGAAATACAGGTACAACAGAAACAGGAAGTAAGAGTGAGAGAAAGTTGTGGTGAAAGAGTACAGCAGGGATCACCACCATCCCGTGCCGGAGCCTCGTGGAGCTTTTAGGTGTTTTCGCTCAATAAATACTCACAACGCCCGGTCTGGGAATCGAAAACGCAATCCTATGACCGCGAGTCCGCTGCCCTAACCCCTGGGCCATTGCGCCTCCACACTCAATAGAATCCACATAGTGTAACAGCTTTAAGGTTTCCGTATGGATTGCGACAGATAGGAAATTTTTCACATGAAACCCTACACCTTTTCAGGAAACTGAAAGAGAAATATTGGTTAATGTTGCATAAAATAGGTTATGTCTGTAAAGACGGGGTTTGTCACTGCTAGAATACGCTTCACCACATGTTTGGTTGATTGGCGCTCCCATGGGTTAACCATCAACGACAGCAATAACAAGTTCTTGTCATTGTATATATGACTATACAACATATCCTCTATATTACTTTTGCAACAGAATTCCACTGTACGAGACACTACACAGCACAAGATCAAACGATACTAAATAAAATTGGAATATCACACGCTGTTAGACCTCAATATCTCTTGATTCCAACAACAAAAACAACAGATTCTCAGGTTAAAAAGGACTGATTTTACCAAACAGATTTCAAACCAGAGCTTCATAATCAGAGGAACAACATGTTCAATAACAAATATAACAGCACAAACGCACGCGCGCACACAAACACACACACACATACACACATGCACACTTTCGCACACATACACACACTCATACCAACACACATAAACACACGAACGCACGCGTTAAAGAAAATACTCTCCGAGAACAATATTAAGAACAAAATTCACGCAAAGAAGCCTGACGATGCAGCATTGCACATTTCGAGTCATGATTACAACAAACAAATAAACAATATAAAAATAACACCTACAACACCTCCAAAAATAACAAAAAGAACACAACACTTTGACAAAGGAACTGTCGGAAGCTACAGTTCTTTAGATGAGAGCAAGTAGAAACATTACCAAATATTTTCAATAACCCTACAACATCCTCTGCATCTTCTGCTCTTCATCTTTCTCTCACCACCATAACTAAGATATCAACATCGCCATCAACACCCACACAAACAACTCCATATATCACAACTTCCTTTTTGTCTTTATGTCTTCTAATGTCTCCTGCGTCTACACTATATTTCTAATCATATTTTCTTCAACTTATCTTTCTTTTGAATTCTCTTTACTCGTTCTCTATATTCCCATATATTTTCTTTTTTTTTCTCTCTCTCTATAAAACAACGTGTCTCATTTACACTTTTGCTCTCTCTCACTCACGCTGTATTGCCTTCTACAAGTATTCTAATCTACTCCCGAAACTATATGTTTCAAACTTAGTCAATTTCTTCCTCTATTAGACATCCTCTAAAAGTAATACCTTTGCTGAAAGACAAGTGGCAGATTCGAGAGTTCTGTGAGGAAAGGGAAGATGGACGATGGTTACGTGTGAGCAACGAGAGAGAAAAAAACGAGGAAGAGGGGGAGAGAGATACAGAGAGAAAACGGTGAAAGGGGAAGGGGGAGAAAAAAGGAAAGAGAGAAGGATGGAGGACGAAAATAGTATAGAGTAGAGTCGCACCAAAAAGGTAAAGATAAACTTATTTGGAAATGGATGCGTGGCGTTCAATTAAATACTACTAATAATAATTAATATATATGCATATATAGGCGCAGGACTGGCTGTGTGGTAAGTAGCTTGCTAACCAACCACATGCTTCCGGGTTCAGTCCCACTGTGTGGCATCTTGGGCAAGTGTCTTCTGCTATAGCGCCGGGCTGACCAAAGCCTTGTGAGTGGATTTGGTAGACGGAAACTGAAAGAAGCCTGTCGTATATATGTATATATATGTATGAGCGTGTGTGTTTGTGTGTCTATGTTTGTTCCCCTAGCATTGCTTGACAACCGATGCTGGTGTGTTTACGTCCCCGTCACTTAGCAGTTCGGCAAAAGAGACCGATAGAATAAGTACTGGGCTTACAAAGAATAAGTCCCGGGGTCGATTTGCTCGACTAAAGGCGGTGCTCCAGCATGGCCATAGTCAAATGACTGAAACAAGTAAAAGAGTATATGGGTACAGGGCGTCACCAACTGCGTAAACAACATGCAATACGTAGACAAATGTGTTAAATACGTAAACAAAAAAAAATGGAAAACAGGAGAAGTAAACACAGATAAACGATCCTTCATTGGTTGTCGGCTGTCTGTCTGCTCCTCATTTCGAGCATTCAATGCTGAGGAGAGAGAAATCAATAAATACAGAGGCCTGACCGGCCGCCATCAGTTTGTGTCGTTCGCCGTCGAGGCGTTAATTATTCTCAGACTTCGTGCAAATGACTTCCTCTTCGGAATCTGGATCACAGCGGCCAGTCCGAGAAATGAGCTCCGTGAGGTCGAGTGGCAAAAGCAGCGAGTGTCGCTAGCCATTCTCCTCGGTAATGCCATAACAGTCATTATCATGGGGCACGGCTGAGCACGCCATTTGTTCCGGGCTGTGTAACTCATCGTCCCCTGCTCTTCTGTCTTCTGCTGCTTCACCAACAATTTTTTCCTCTTTTCTTTCTGTTTTCTTTTTCATATTATTTTTGTTCTTGTTTCTTTGCATTTTAATCTTATAATTCAAAATGCGATCTGTTATATAACTGACCGTAGAAATAATATATAACAAATGTTTTATATGAATATGAATATATACGTATATGAGTACTATTCGAAAGCCGCATCAATGCGAGGAAGCACTTAGTGACCAGCAGTGTATGGTAATATTTCATAGTGTCTTTGATGCTGTATTATGCGACTAAGCTAGAATAAATTTGAATTAATGCACTTCGGGAAAATTACTGCAATTAAACTACCTACACTCTTCCTTCTATTAAAAGCCTCTTGACATCAAACTTTCCCAGATTCCTCGGAGAAACTGTCGACAACAATTTAAGCTAGAATGTCCACATAAATAGCAAGGTTGAATTGGACCAGAAGACCTGCTCTTGGATTCTCAGGAATTTTCAGTTTAGAAACACTTCCACAATTAGCTTTGTCTTCACTGCCTTCACCACTCATCATGGATGGAAGCACTCCGTCGGTTACGACGACGAGGGTTCCGGTTGATCCGAATCAACGGAACAGCCTGCTCGTGAAATTAACGTGTAAGTGGCTGAGCACTTCACAGACAGTTCTCGGGGATATTCAGCGTGACACAGAGGGGTGACAAGGCTGGCCTTTTGAAATACAGGTACAACAGAAACAGGAAGTAAGAGTGAGAGAAAGTTGTGGTGAAAGTGTACAGCAGGGATCACCACCATCCCCTGTCGGAGCCTCATGGAGCTTTTAGGTGTTTTCGCTCAATAAACACTCACAACGCCCGGTCTGGGAATCGAAACCGCGATCCTACGACCGCGAGTCCGCTGCCCTAACCACTGGGCC
>NC_043005.1:8606487-8636487 GCF_006345805.1 Octopus sinensis | reverse complement strand
GATTTTCGTACTCCTGACTCTTGGTTTCTCGTCCCTTGTGCCAAAATTATTGTTGTTATTTCTGGAATGCACGAATGTTTTACATTCGGATTTCTAGTCGTTGATTCCAGTTCTCATCAGTTTCCTAGGATATCCAGGATCTATATTACAATCCAGATTGTTCCCAATACAGAAGATTTCTGAATCAACGCAACTCTTACAGTTACACCAGTCTCAATAAGGGAGCTGTTAAGTCTAAGGCTGACGGTGCTTAGGACACCTACAACAACTGGAATTACTTTTGTACAAGCCCTCCACAGCCATCGTATTTCACTTGTCAAATCCTGGTATTTTTCTATTTTTTTCCTTTTCTCTGTTCGCTACAATCATCTGCAGATATAGCTACATCTATGATGGTGAACTCTTTTTCTCCTAGTTAAGAACCATAATATCTAGTCATCTGGCATGAATTTTGCGATCAGTCTATATATTGAAATTCCATAAAATCTCATATTAGTCGTCTCTATTACACTTTCTGGTTGATGCTCGTACCATTTTTCTTCCTATTTCAAATCTTATTTACCGTAATATTATGCAGTAACTTTATCTCTCTTTGACTGGTTTCGTGTGTTGATCATATCAGTTCTTAGAAAAGGGAGAGTCATAATGACGACAGGTGTTCCAATGTAGGTACTGCTCTATTAGGTCATGCCTGGTTTTGTACTTGTTTAATGCGAGTTTAGAGCAATCAGTCACAATGTGGTTGATGATTTCAGTAGTATTATAAGATAGTCTATACTTTGGATCAGTACCATTGTGGAGAAGGTTTGCTTGCTACTTTGTTGTGTGTAGAGATTCACTCAGTTTCCTCCATTAGACCTAAACTACGAGGTCACTAATATGTTCTTTCTTTATCCATATCTACTGCCCTTGTTCTTTCGAATACTGGCTATGAAGTAGTTTTCTTGCCATTTATTTATAAGCTTTTTCGTGCCTTCGTATTTTTTTTAAATGTCTTGCTGCTTGAATTGCCTTGATAGATTCTCGGCACTCAAAGAAAAAAAAAGGCAAGGGGTCCTTAGTAGTTCCTTTGCATATCCTCTTCCGAAGCTTCCTTGCGAATGGTAGGCTTCTCAGAATGTTAAAGGAGAGCATAATATGCCCTATCCGTAAAGTAGGAAGCAGAGTAGATGCGGAAGCTGAACATGTTCCTAGAATATAGTGACATGCATCCCCAGACAATATGACCTCCACACAGGAAGAAGCTGTATTGCACTAATTCTGCAGCATGCATATTGAAGATGAATGTGATATATCTCGAATTTTCAAAGGCATTTGATAGGTTTCATTACGAGATGACCACACACAAGCGGCAAAAACTCGGTATAGTTGGCAAACTGGGAGACTGATGACATGAAATCAGGCTGTAAGAACCACTGCAGTTCTATCCAAGGAAATATCAATACCGATTGGAATACCTCAGAGAACTGTCTTCTGGACTGTTGCTATTAATGGGGGCTCTTACAGGCGCTAGCAGGGTTAGCGGTTGGAATAACAGTCTTAGGGATAAAGATTATCCGTTCTTACTACCGGTATCATTTACATATGCTATATATATATATATATGAAGGCAACGAGCTGGCAGAAACGTTAGCACGCCGGGCGACCTGCGTAGCCGTATTTCGTCTGTCGTTACGTTCCGAGTTCAAATTCCGCCGAGGTCGACTTTGCCTTTCATCCTTTCGGGGTCGATAAGTTAAGTACCAGTTACGCACTGGGGTCGATATAATCGACTTGATCCCTTTGTCTGTCCTTGTTTGTCCCCTCTGTGTTTGGCCCCTTGTGGGTAGTAAAGAAATATATATATATATATATATATATATGTGTGTGTGTGTATATATACACTCACACACACGCAAAACGAAATGCTGTTATCCCACTGGCAATTTATTACTCAACGAGATACAATGTGAAATAGGACAGATAAGTAAACAAATTTGTCTACCCTAATATACAGTGCTGGTTGAAAATCTATGGATATATTCTATAGTCGATGCTAACAAAACAGTATTTCAATAAATATACGCACATATATACGTATGTACATGTATACATTTATATGTGTATGTGTGTGTGTCTGTGTGTCTGTGTGTGTGTGTTTGTGTGTGTGCGTGTGTGTGTATGCGTATGTGTGTCAGTGCGTATGTAACTGAATGTATGTTCCATGTTGAAAGTCAAAATGTTTCCCTTTGATAGCTGAAATATTCTCTTGAAAGGTTTGTAGACTATCAGTTTTCTGAATTTGTTGTTGATATCTACAGACAAAAAGCATTAGCTCTACACATTAGCCATTACTAATCCTTACTAATTAGAAAACCGTATGATTACAGTACTTATATATTCCGTATAGTATTTTGGAAAAGAATAAAACGGTTTATTCATGAGAAATACTACAATTAAGTGTAAGTTTTTACTTTAAGTACTACATTTATATAAATCTAAACTTGAACATTATTCTGGATGGATTGCATTTCCGGACGAACTGGAGAGTATCAGCATTTTTTAAGGAATTCATTCAAAATAGAGTGACACATGATTACATACATATACTCATATAAGCTACACAGAGAGAGATGAAAGTATATTTAAAATTCAAATATATTTAATATACATATATTCACACACACAAGGCGGCGAGCTGGCAGAAACGTTAGCGCGCCGGGCGAAATGCTTAGCGGTATTTCGTCAGACGTTACATTCTGAGTTCAAATTTCGCCGAGGTAGACTTTTCCTTTCATCCTTTCGGGGTCAATAAATAAAGTATCAGTTTCGCACTGGGGTCGATGTCTGTCCTTGTTTGACCCCTCTATGTTTAGCCCCTTGTGGGTAGTAAAGAAATATATATTCACACACACACACACACACAGTCATCTATATATATATATATATATATATACTCGTATTTAGATGCCTGTCATATATGTATTCTCATAGATGCAATCCAATGTGTTTGCAAATATATGCGCAAAGTCAAATTACGACAGAAAGTATCATATGATAAGCAAGTCTCTTACACAAATTCGAATTATCTGCTCAATTAGGTGTGGCCTAAAGCTATATCACAATAAGAACATTAACGAAATAGCAACAATATCAACAATCCAAAAGCAACAACAACAATAATGACAGAACCAAAGTATACAGGCAACGAAAACAAAAACAAAAATAAGAATGACATATGTTAGTATGTTGCTAAATGAAATAATTCCTTGAGGCCAAGACGGTTTATGTTTATTTTTAAAAACTATTAGTGGTTTTGCGACTTCGTGTTTTGTTACTTCTTTCCTGTTGCCTGATAGACGGAAGAACACAACAATCATTGTCTAAGTAAGCGGTGCCAATGTTCCGATGCGAGTTTTCTCTCTTATTCGTAGAACTATTAAAAAGGGATTTTCTGTTTTTATCAAAATAAATGTATATAATTACGGAGTTGTACTCGCATAGCAAGTAATTTGATCTGAGATCGTGTGCTGAAACGAAAACAATTGCAGCGTGGAAGGTGTTTGTAAGCCATTTAAGAAACACACAAAAGCCGTTCGATTCACTTCAACATTTAAGTTTAATTTGTCAAAATATTTTCGTCGCTTTAAGACCGCGACCTGTTCACTGACAAAAATCTGTGCTGCACAGGTTTTTTGTCAGTGAACAGGTCGCGGTCTTAAAGCGACGAAAATATTTTGACAAATTAAACTTAAATGTTGAAGTGAATCGAACGGCTTTTGTGTGTTTCTTAAATGGCTTACAAACACCTTCCACGCTGCAAATGTATATAATGTGAGTCAGGTATTAGTGGCCGTTTCTAGTCTTCGTTCTTTCATTGTTGCTTTAGTTTAGACCTGTGTAGATTGTGATCAACTACTCCATGATAAAAAAGTTTTAATCTGTGTTTGTATATATATATATATATATATATAATTAAGTCGAGGAAGTAAAATCCTAATTGGTGATGATACAATCCAAAGAACATTTTGTGTAAGAGACTTTCTTTCATTTCAGCTTTTCAAAGACACACATTCATTTCGGTGTGCTACTTTTCTAAACTTCTCGAGAAAATAGAAATATATATCTATGAATATATATATAAATTTAAAATGAGGGTAAGAAATTCGATATTAATTTAATTAACATCGATTTCACACCAATGGTCTAGCATATAAAAAACTGAAGGTTCTGTAAAATTGTATTATATACATATTAGAGGGTGTCCATATAGTGGTCTCTCTCTACTACTATCCACACCGCTCTTGCCAGAGCACAGTCCGTGGACCGTGTATCTGCTCTCTCTCCCCGAACCCGCCCTGTAGTCTCCCGCCTCCCTTTTCCCCTCACTTACCACCCCACGACCCTACCTCTCCAACGCACCATTCTTCGAGCTTTCCGTCATCTCCACTCCGACCCGTCCACTTCACACCTCTTCCCTAACCGACCCCTCCCCTCTTTCAAACGAGCCCACAACCTTCGAGACCTTTTGGTCCATAGCTCCTTCCCTGACCCTACCTCCCAACCCGGCTCGTTCCCCTGCTCCCGCCCACGTTGCCGCACTTGCCCTTACCTCTCCAACACCACCCTCCTCACTAGCACCTATCATCGACCCTATCCCATCATCCACTCCTTCACCTGCACCTCCAGCAATATTATCTATTGCGTCTCTTGCTCTCTCTGCCATTCCTTGTACATCGGACAAACGGGACGCCGCTTGGCTGACCGGTTCGCGGAACACCTTCGTGACATCCACCTTGCGAACGACACACCGGTCTCTCGCCATTTCCGCTCCACCGGTCACTCCTTGCAACACCTATCTGTGTTCGGTTTGTCCTTACACAGAGGCCATCCGGATTCCCGTTTGCGCCGTGAACAGGAATTAATCTTCTCTCTTCGCTCTTATACGCCATTTGGTCTCAACTCTCCCCCCTCCTCACCTACCTTCCCCCCGACCCCTACTTCTTCAGTCCTTCATCCTTTCACCCCTACTCCCCTTCCCTTCTTCCCTCTTTCTCCCTCCCTCCTTCCCTCTTCCCCTTCCCTCTGCTCCCTCACTCCCCTTCTCTCTCCCCCTCTCCCTCTTTCCTCCTTCCTCCTCCCCTCCTCCCCTTCCTTCTCCCCCTCCTTTCTCTCCCCTCTATCCCCCTCCTCTCCTCCCCCTCTTCTCCCCCTCCCCTCTTCTCCTCTCTCCACACTACACCACACGACTTTACACATCACATCATATATGATGTGCCATACTAATGCATACACCAACTAATACATACTAATACATACTAATACATACTAATACATACACCAACCCTATACATACACACGTCCAGACCTCTCATACGCACTAATACTCTCTCATACACACACACACACCCTTATGTTGGAGCTGGTCACTCAACCCTATTATCTCCCCTAATTTCGCTCTCGCGTCTCATGTTTTATCTTTGACTTCTGGCCGAAATCAGATCGCCATGTTGGTTCGTTAGTTACTGCACGCATTTTTTTCTCTCCTTCTTTCTGTGTTTTTTTCTCTCTGTGTATCTTTCTGTTGAAGAGCGTAGGCTCGAAACGTTAAAGACTTGTTTTATTTATATTTCCTGAGCGCCATACTAATACAATTGTTTGTTTGTTTTCCACCTGCCTTCGTCTTTTGTCTATTTTCATAAAGCTTCCCGTTATATATATATATATATATATATTATATATATATATATATATAGTAGAAATATGTTACAAACAGAAAATATAAAATACACGTGGAAATGTAAGGGTAAAATATGAAAAATCAACGAAAATGCACATTGCAAATAAAAAAAGCTATTTATGACAGGTAACGACAAATATATACATTTAGATGGACTGAGGTAGTAATAAGAGTCATAAAAGTCATTATTATGAGATGATTATAAGATGATTATACAGTCAGTAAACAAAGCGTACCATGGTTTCCTCAAAGCTATATATATATATATATATATATATATATATAAAGTTAATCCAAACAAGAAAACACAAAAAAAAAACACAGCGACGCGAGGACGTGGAACAAATAAAGTATTATTGGATGCTCAGGAAAGAAGGGAAGAAGGAGGGTTTAACGTTTCGAGCGGAGCTCTTCGTCGGAAACATAGGAGAAGGAAAGATCCCGAGAAGGGAAGACAGAGGAAAAAAAATCGCCAGTGGTACTCACGAGGTCACATAAAATATATATATATATATATATGTACTATCCTGCGATGAATTTCATCAAAATAATGAAGACCAAAATGGTGTGACCCCTCATATGTAACGATATCACTAAAACTCCATATGAAAAACTGTCAACCAACGCTGATAACGAATTAGCAGCTTTATCTAACTTTCATATTTATTAATCGAGTATCAAATTAAATTTGAAATTTATTAGTTTTCCCAGTACATATGAACTGGGACTTACAATTTGCAGGTAGTATTAAAAGATCTAGTTAATCCCTATAGAAAGGAAATGAGGCCTTCGTTGCCTAAGCATTTCGATGACAACAAATAATGTTGTGGCTTACAAAAACACACCATAAAAGCAATGTTAGAATATGATCCTTTTACACTTCTTCAAATATACCAAAATACTACCACCAGGGTAATTCAATAGAATTGCAGAAACAAAATTTCAAATCAGACAGGACTGCGGGGCAAATATAAAAGTAGACAAACTCTCACGCACATGCAGATGCATAAGCAAGCGTGTATATATATGTATGTATGTATGTATGTATGTATGTATGTATGTATGTATGTATGTATGTATGTATGTATGTATGTATGTATGCATGTATGTATGTATGTATGTATGTATGTATGTATGTATGTATGTACGTATGTATGTATGTATGTATGTATGCATTATGTATGTATGTATGTATGTATGTATGTATGTATGTATGTATGTATGTATGTAAGTAGGAATGTATGTATGTATGTATGTGTGTATGTATGTATGTATGTATGTATGTATGTATGTATGTATGTATGTATGTATGTATGTATGTATGTGTGTGTGTTTCTTTGAGATTATACATCTTCGTAAACAAACGTACTGTTTTAAATTTTCAATATTTGTACATAACTGAGAAAGGAGGAAAACCGAGATAGTACGCGCGCGAGTGTGTGAGTGTGCGGGTGGTTTCCATGTGATGTGTTTCTTCTCTGTGTGTTTCTGTTTGTGCAAGGTCGTGTACTGTGCATATGAGAAAGACATGTACGATTACGTGTGCGTTAGGGAGAGTGTGAGTATGAATGTGTAGTTATTTGTAGATACATAGAACGTAAATGTGAATGCATATATATGTGTGTGTGCCTCTACGTATGCATATGAGAATATGTATGTGTATACGTAGCCCGTATTTCAATGTGCATGTGTGTGTGTGTCATAGTGGGAATTCTAAGTATGTGTATTGAATAAGATATCTTTCAGCCTATTTGCTTGTTTTCCTATATGTGTTTACAACTGGATATTCCAATTAAAACGAAGAAAAAAATTGCAGTCATACAAATCAATATCAGATAACATTTTAGGAAACCAGATCTATCCAGTCGTAACTCATTTAAGCCGAGCATTTACATGTGGTTATTTTGCTAGTTTGTCAGCCTTCTCTCATATCGGTTATCATACATATGCATGAAGAAGAAATGGAGCATGATACGATTAGGCGCCATCTTTAGCTCATTAAATGCCACATTTACTTAGAGATTGGAAGTTGGGAATTAGTAAATATATTAACGAATTTTCTGTACACAGTGAACAGTGATACATGGAAAGAGACGCGTTTAGGCAATATAGTTGCAATACGTACAGGGCAATGCACGTGCTTAAATGCACAAACACAGATATGCATGTCTATATATGCTTGTGTGTGTATTCTGCCAATTTGTGTACATACAAACATCACGCGCATACACGTATATACATATTTACGTATGTATACAAGCATATACACTCACATTCTCATTCATATGCATATACACATATGACGCGCTCATATTGTAAAAACCTCTGATATATATATACTCTCACTGACACACAAGCAAACTATATATGATATATAATATATATATATACACATACAGATAGATAGCCTGACAAACAAACAGACGCACAGATAGGGAGAAAATAGATAGGAAAATAGAAAGATAGATTGATAGGTTGATTGATCGATCAATTAATTATCTGATTGATTGATTGGTTTTATTAAATTTATTTCCATCGCTACACGATGTAATTATAAGAGGAGGTAATCTCTACAATGTAGAAATTTGCTAAAGCTACCCTGCTATTAAGGAACAGGACACACTTGTTGTCAAGGGATAAGAGAACAGTTGTGGACACATGTTCCTGCCTTAATATTTGTCTCCAGTTTCCAAAGGACATTGAACTATGCAGAAAGAGTACGATAAATTTTTGACCTATAATTTGCTTAACTGCAGCGACAATTATACAGTAACATATATATATTACTGTATGATATAAATACACTCATATACATATATATATATATATATATATATATATATATATATATATATATATATATATATTCACATACATATATATTCACATATATATATATATATTCATATATATACGTCTGTAAGTGAATGGTGCAGCTTAGAAGGCATTGAACACTATATATATTTTAAGGCATATATATATATATAGATTGCTAATTTGAACAAATACTGCATCTGTCGCTAACACACACACACACACACAGATACACATTATATATATATATATATATATATATATATATATATATATATATATATATATATATATGTATGTATGTATTTATGTATGTATGTATGTATGTATATATGTGTATACACATAGGTATATATAGATACATATGATTGATTAAATGTTTGACTAATTGATTGACTGTTAAAATAGTGATTCTTGTGAAGTCGATGCTACTCTGAATTTTGGAACAATGTTAATCTTCCTGAAATGTTAATCTTTCGTATTTTGCTGGTCAAAGTATTTTTGAAGTCCTGGACAAATTGCCTTCCCGGAAGAGACAAGAAATTTTGCCTTTATTCAAGGTTAATGTGAAAATAGTGAACACCATATTTCAGTGAATGGGTAAGATGGAAGTAACAGGAGTTATAAATGATGAAACTTTAGACGACTGAACTCTGAAACGGAGACCAAATGAGGAGGAAATTAAATGCGAAGAATATTGATAAGTATCGATTAGGAAAATAAATTTGTGCCGATTAGAGATAAGCGTCTTCATAATCAAGATTTGGTCAATAACTGTATACATACGTTTATTTGTATATATACATTTACATACGAGAAAATCTCTCTCTATATAAAGCTGAAGTTGTCTGTGTATGGCAGGTTTGGTAGCCTTCAACTAACATTATCTCCTCCGAGATCCTGCGGCACAAGTTGACCAAAATTGAGAGAATGATAGAAGGTTTGCTCTTCCTTCCGTAGAAGAAAAAATTCAGATCGGACCATGTTAACACCAAAAATTATTAACATGAAAAAGGTGCTTGTTTTCTATGAAAATCCCTATTTTTTACGACTTTTTGATTGCTGTGTCGCCATTTTTCGGCGTATTTCAACCAGAAAAAGGTTCACTTAAAGAGAATAACAAGCTACATAATGCACAATTTTTACTTTTCAAAAATGCCAATTATAAGGGGTCGAAACAAATCCGAGCAACGCCGGGCGATACTGTTAGTAAAATATAGCTACGAGATTCATGTTCACTGAAAAACACAGTAAAGTACATAGAAATACCTTCATATAATAATATTCACTTCCTTCATAAACAATATAATTTTATGCGTGTATACATATATAAGTTCATTAACATATCTTTGAATATAAATACAATGTATGTGCATACACTTACACACTACATACATACATACATATATACATACATACCTACATACATACATACATACATACATACATACATACATACGTACATACATACATACATACATACATACATACATACATACATACATACAGAGGCGCGCAAATACGCACATATACACACACGTAGACATCACTATTTCGATCAGTCTCTCTCATTCATTTATATGCAAAGATTATATGCGTTTATCTCTGCATGATACATCATTCATATATATCGGCACAAATCATGCTTTATTTACATATAAGACAAGTGATTGAGATAATTATTTTCAAGTTGAATATATCAACTTCTACTCAAATTTGAGAAAATATAAATTAACATTCCCCATTATCCGTTCACCTAAATTAACATTCGCCATTATACGTTCACCTAAAATATATTTATTATGCATATGTTGTATATGTGTGTATGTATCTAACTCTATGTGGAGGCGCAATGGCCCACATTGCGTAGGATCGCGGTTTCGATTCCCAGACCGGGCGTTGTGAGTGTTTATTGAGCGAAAACACCTAAAACTCCACGAGGCTCCGGCAGGGGATGGTGGTGATCCCTGCTGTACTCTTTCACCACAACTTTCACTCTTACTTCCTGTTTCTGTTGTACCTGTATTTCAAAGGGCCGGCCTTGTCACTCTCTGTGTCACGCTGAATATCCCCTAGAACTACGATAAAGGCACACGTGTTTGTGGAGTGCTCAGCCACTTACACGTTAATTTCACGAGCAGGCTGTTCCGTTGATCGGATCAACCGGAAGCCTCGTCGTCGTAACCGACGGAGTGCTTACATCCATCTAACTCTGTATATGTGCTCATGTAAGTATATGTATATGTAGAAGGAGCAAGAGTGAGAGAGAAAAATTGTGATAGTTTGATATAAGAGCAACAAACTAGCGAAAACCAAATGAATTTTGTTTAAAAATTGTTGCAGAAACTTTCTTATTAGATTATCTTATAAATCTTATTCCAGCTTCGGTGGCTACTTCAGTTCGGGAGCGGATTCTTTCACATATCTGCACTAAGTGACTCTTATTCATTTCAGATACGACAGGAAAATAGCGGCCTTCAGAGAAGATATTTAATTTTAGGATATCTCGATTTGTCTCACTTCTGTCAATCCTTCGGGCATAGAATTTCGTCAGATTTAAAACTGGCCAGTTTGGTGACTACAAGTTTCATATTAAATAAAAGTAAATATTGTCTGACATCCATTCTTAGATTACACAGGTTTTGTGAAAAGGCATTCTATTGCTTACATCATCCACGCAGGACTTACCAATTGCCTCCAGCACCTCCAACCAACAGTTCTCCTATGTCTTTGGTGGTCACTAATCAGCATCTCCTCAGATTGCGTCAACATAACCATACATGCATGCATACACACAAACACACATATATGTATATATGTATGTATAATATATATATATATATATATATATATAATATATATATGTGTGTGTGTGTATGTGTGTGTGTGTGCGTATATATATTATATATATATATATACATATACATACATATACATACATATACAGAGAGAGAGAGAGATTGAAATAGATAGAAAGATACATTAAATGCATACATACATTCATACATATATCTATATACGTATATATATATATATATATGTATATATATATATATATATATACTTATACATATACATACATCGATATATACCTATATATACACATATATAAATTTATGTATGTATATATATATGAATTATGTGTGTGTGTATATATATACGTGTGTGTGTATATATAATGGAACACTTAGGAAGTATTAAAATATGAGAACATGTTTTGCTTGGATGGTGATACAATACGTTAGACAAGGTTCATTAATGAACCTTAAAATGAAAGATGGAAATGAGATGAGGCGTGAAAATACAGGTAATGTAAAATATGAATAAATCTGCATAGGAAACGCGTTTTATTATAGAGAAACTGAGTATTTTACCAGATGACTGGATTAAATATTTATGCCCCTAAAATAGAGACAAAAATACTGCAAATGTATACTCGTATAAAGGAAACAGAATAAAATATGCCCTTACGAGATAATTTTCCGGCAGAAAAGGATAACAAATAGGGTACAACTGCTGATATCATGCTACGATATTAAGTAGAATTTAGTCATTAACGAATAAAGTGGCTTACATATAAGTGAAAATTGGTTAGAAATGTTCAGATCTGGCGCTCTTAACCCTAAAAGATACTAGACAACTTTTGAAGAAGAGCCACATATAAAACCATACATATTTATAAGTATGCGTGAAAGCAGTAAGTTGTGTAAGCTGGTACGAATTTCTATCCTAAATATTTTGGATGAAAATAATGATTATATTTAATATTTCTGTTAGATATCAGGCGCATGGTGGCTGTGTGGTAAATGGCTTGCTTACCAGCCACATGGTTTCGCGTTCAGTCCTACTGCGTGGCATCTTGCACAATTGTCTTCTAATATAGCCTCAGGCAGACCAAATCTTGTGAGTGGATTTGGTAGGCGGAAAATGAAAGAATCCCGTCGTATATATATATGTGCTTGTGTGTGCTTGTGTGTGTGTGTGTGTGTGTGCGTCTGTGTTTGTCCCCCAACATCACTTGACAACCGATGCTGTTGAGTTCACAGCCCCGTAGCTTAGCGGTTCAGCAAAAGAGACCGAAGGAATACGTACGAAGCTTACAAGGAATAAGTCTTGGGGTCGATTTCTTCGACTAAAGGCGGTGCATGGCCGCAGTCAAAAGGATGAAACAAATAAAAGAGTAAAAGAGTATCCAAATTCCTGTATGTGTATATGTATGTGTGTATGTGTGAGTGTGTGTATAGATATTTATTTTAATTCATTCATTCCACCGTTACGTTTCCTTGAATGTGGCAGAAAACTTTGGCATATATTGATTATAGATTGATTCAGCAGCTTAGAATAAATAAATGGACTCTACTGCATGGAATGAGTACTTTCTCTCCCGTTTGTATGCACAAACATATTTATTATGCACTCTAACACAAGCACGCACATTTATATATGCATACAGACACATATATAAACAGTTGTATATACATACATACACACACATATATATATAAACAATCAAACATACATACATACGTACGTAACACATACATACATGCATACATACATACATACATACATACATACATACACACATACACACATATATAAAGAATCAAACGTACATACATACATACATACATACATACATACATACATACATACACACACACATATATATAAACAATCAAACGTACATACATACATACATACATACATACATACATACATACATACATACATACATACACACACACAAGCAAATGTCCAATCGTCAGATAGTCTGATCAATCACGGCAGTCATTGCCCGTCATATATTTCAGAAGGAATGCATCGATGTCAAGTGATATCAAGTTGAACGTTATTGAATTGCCATGATGATAATGATGCCATTAGGACTCAGATTCACTCCACTTAGCTTCGTATATGGACCCTGGAGACTTGACCATTTAGTCGACATTCTGGAGATTATGCAGATCTCATTTCAATTTTAGCATAATAACATTGTCAGAAATAATCTAGCCTATATCCTAGTTTTCCACCGAAGTTGACAGCAGTAATTTGACTGAAGGAGGAAATATTAGTATTTTACGTAGATATTTAAAATATGCATCATTATTATAAATCTTATATCAATAATAACTAAGTCTCCCAACCTTCAAATCTGTTTCCTTTACTTTATGTATATATTTATGTATTAATGTATGCAGGTTTTCTCTTTATAAATGCATGTGTGAGTGTGTAGGTATGTGTATATTTGCGTGTGTGTATGTGTGTGTGAGTGTGTGTGCGCGTATGTTCGATCCTACTTACGTTTGTTTGATTGTATGTAGTTTTCTTGAGTCTATCAGTGATTAATTTAGTATAGTACACATTTAGCAAATTTACAAACACACGCTCACATAAATATACACGTATATATTGGGTTGTCCGGAAATTTCGTGCCGATTTATAGTAGCTTACCTTTCGACTTATTTTAGAACATTGTTGAGTCCATAAAATAGGATTTGACTACACCTCCACGTAGAGCACAGTTTATGCTATCTTTTCGTGGAAGAAGGTTTATGTTCCTATAACCTGTGTTCATTCTGTAACCCTTCAAATTGGAAGATAAGAAAGTTCATATTCGGCACTTGATGCTTTTCTTTTTCCGTAAAGGTAAAAATACCTCACAAGCAACCAAAGAAATATGCGCAGTTTACAGTAATATTTCTTTATCCGAAAGAACGGTACGGAAGTGGTTAGCAAGGTTCCGAGCTGGAGATTGTAGCCTTATTGATAAAAGCAATCAGGCACACCATCCGCTACAGATGATGACCAAATCAAGTCATGAATTGAGAATAACCCATATTGCACCACCCGAGAATTGGCAGAAAGCCTCAACTTACCAAAATCCGTAGTTCATGAGCACCTGGTAAATCTTGGGTAATGGCAAGTATTTATTGACCGTTTACTTTCATTTAAAAATAGGCACGAACTTTCCAGACAACCCAATATATATACGATGGGCTTCTTTCAGTTTCCCTCTGGCAGAGTCGTGAGAGCAACGGGAAAAATGCACTTGTGTAATCCTTCTAGTTCCCTATGTTCCAAATTCAAATGGCACCGAGATTAACATTGGCTTTCATCGGTTCAAGGCTGATAAAATATGGTACCAGTCATGTACTGCTGTCAATAGTAGTGACTTAGCCCTCCCATCAATAATGTTCTGCTTGTGTCAGAAACAAGTATTAATATATAATTAGTATCGTTTTAATCTTTACGTATTTAAAAGTCTATTAAGTTTATTGGTCTTGAGATAATAGCAGAACATTTGGGGAGATCACGAGGGGCATATAATTTATTATTACTCCCTTCATTATAAATAACTAGCAGTATTGCCCGGCGTTGCTCAAGCATTTTTAGAGAGTTATAGCCAAAAAATAGCCAAAAATGCATTAAAAATGGAAACAAAATGATGGTAATTTTTTATAAATCGTTGACTCATCGTAGACATTTTTAGAAAGTTACTTCCCTTATATAATAGCGAAAAAATGCATTAAAATAGAAAAAAATGATGGTAATTTTTTTTTAAATCGTAGACTCATCGTAGACGCGCGCTAATAACCAGAAGGGCTCGATATGAATCACGACTATGAGATACCTGGTTTTGGTTAAACTGCACCGCAAAATGTGGGAGTAGTTAGGAATCTAAATCGTAGGAGACAGACACACAACCTTACTTTTATATGTAAAGATTTCTTCCTGAAGAAAACAGTTATAACATTTTCTATTGTGTATTCTCGCTTCACAACAGAGTGAAGATTGGTTTGTATTCATTACATTGTTTTTTTCTTACTCTTTTACTTGTTTCAGTCAGTTGACTATGGCCATGCTAGAGCACCGCCTTTAGTTGACCAAATCGACCCCAGGACGTATTCTTTGTAATCCTAGTACTTAATCTATCGGTATCTTTCGCGGTACCGCTAAGTTACGGGGACATAAACACACCACCATCGGTTGTCAAGCGATGTTGGGGGGATATACACACACACACACAAACATATAAATATGTATATATATATATATATGTATGTATATATATATATATGTATATGTGTATATATATATATACATATATATATATATATATAATATATATATATATATATATATGTATATACACGACGGGCTTCTTTCAGTTTCCGTCTACCAAATCCACTCAAAAGGCTTTGGTCGGCCCGAGATTATAGCAGAAGACACTTGCCCAAGATACCTCGCAGTGGGACTGAACCTGAAACCATGTGTTTCGTAAGCAAGCTACTCACCACTCCGACGCCTATGTATTGTTGTTTTTTTCTTTCACAATGTGTTTAGTTTTTTTCTGCTATACTGTGAGTAATTCACCGCCTTGAAAGATTTAAACGAAGAAATTGACCACAACACTTATACTATTAATCCCGGTGATTACTCTCTCGTCTCCTTTGCCGAATTACTAAGTTAAGAAACCATAAAGAAACTAATACTGGTTCCCATGTAGTAGTGTAGGACAATCACATACCCAGTGGCACATAATAGGCTTTGGTCGGCCTGGGGCTATAATAGAAGACACTTCCCTGGGGTGGCAGGTAGTGAGACTGAATTGAAACCGAAGGGTAGAATATAAACTTGTTTCCACACAATCACGCCTGCGTACATATATATATACTAGCAGTATCGCCCGGCGTTGCTCGGGTTTGTAAGGGAAATAACTATATAAGCATTTTTAGAGATGTGAAGTATAATAGTCATCTCGATATGGCTAACCACGAAGGAGGGGGGTGTTACTGTAGCTTTTTACGTTCTGAGATTTAATAATACATTTTTAGAGAGTTACTTCCCTTATATATGCCAAAAATGCATTAAAATGGGAAAAATTGATGGTAATTTTTTTTTAAATCATAGACTCACCGTAGACGCGCGCTAATACCCAGAAGGGCTCGATATGTATCACGACTATAAGATACCCGGTTTTGGTTAAACTGCACAGCAAAATGTGGGAGTAGTTAGGAATCTAAATCGTAGGAGACAGACAGCACACAACCTCACTTTTATATATAAAGATGTGTGGGTTTGTGACTGTATGTGTCTGTATATGTGTGCATGTGTCTGCATGTGTGTACATGTGTGTGTATGTGTGTGCATGTGCGTGTGTTTATGTCTGTGTATGTGTGTCTGTATGTATATGTGTTCGAGTATGTGTGTCTGTGTGTATGTGTGTGTGTCAGTGTATGTATGCTTGTGTGTATGTTTGTGTGTGTGTGCATGTGTGTATGGGTGTATGTGTATGTGTGTGCATGTGTGTGTATGTGTGTGCATAAGTGCGTATGTGTGTATGTGTGAGTGCATGTGTGTTTATGTGTGTGTATGTGTGTATATATGTATGCGTGTGTATGTGGGTGTAGCCACAACAGATTTGAACCATGTCCCTGCTGTATTCTTGGGATATTCTTATGTTTGTGTAATTATATGTTTCCTTATTACCCACAAGGGGCTAAACATAGAAGGTGCAAACAAGGACAGACAAATGGATTAAGACGATTACATCGACCCCAGTGCGTAACTGGTACTTAATTTATCGACCCCGAAAGGATGAAAGGTAAAGTCGACCTCCGCGGAATTTGAACTCAGAACGTAACGGCAGACGAAATACGGCTACGCATTTCGCCCGGCGTGCTAACGGTTCTTATTTCTTTATTACCCACAAGGGGCTAAACATAGAGGGGACAAACAAAGACAGACAAAGATATTAAGTAGTTTAAATCGACCCCAGTGCGTAACTGGTACTTAATTTATCGACCCCGAAAGTATGAAAGGCAAAGTCGAACTCAGAACGTAGCGGCAGACGAAATACCGCTAAGCATTTCGCCCGGCGTGCTAACGGTTCTGCCAGCTCGCTGCCTTTGTTTGTGTAATTATGTTTCAATTAATAATTATGAGCTTTTCTAATGAAGTAATGTTCTCATCCTTCTACTAAAAAATGCACAAGAAATAGCTGCATTCAGCTGACAATTATCCGTCTTCCGTTATTATTTATTTAATTACAATACTCCAGTGGGATTTACGGCTTGTCGGACACCCTAGAGTATACCAACAATGTACAATTTAACGTAAAACATACTTTAGACAAGCCCCTAGACGCTACATAATAGAGTTGGTTTTCTCTATTATTGGTTTTCTCAGCTCACACAATAGAGTTGGTTTTCTCTGTGTACTCAACAGGAATATCTTTCTTGTTATTTATCAACCATAGGCCGAGACCACAGGTTTATCGATCCCTACCTCGTCCATGTCTTTTCAAGTACCCGATTCTATTTGAATCCTTATTTTACTCTCTTTCCCTCTCTCTCTATCTATATATATGTGTGTATGTGTTTGTATATATATATATATATATATATATATATATATATATATGCAGTAGACCAAAGTGTACGTACGCCGCTATATATATATATATATATATATATATAATGAAAAAAGGACGGGTTATTCGCAGTTTTCGTTCCTCAGTCGAGTTCCAGATTATCTTTGTAACTTCGGCTTGTTATACTCGAGATTGCTCTAATCTGGCCCGCCCCAAATAAAAACTAAGGTAAAAGCTTTAGATTCCTTGGAAGAAAGAAGTGAATGTACACGAAAACAAGGACCGAAAAAACGGTGATAGTTACACAAATACAAATAACAGGACATAACAACAGGTGTCTTTCGATTAAGGATGAATTAAATAAAGCTGGCGGTTTTTCCGTCCTTGTTTTCGTATACATTCGCTGCTTTCCTCCAAGGAATCTAATGCGCTTAGCTTAGTTCTCCTTGAGGCTGGCCAGATTGGAGTATAGCCAGCCGAAATTGCAAAGATAATCTGGAACTCGTCTGAGGAAAGAGATATCCGAATGACCCGTCCTTGTTTTCTTTGTATCGTCTATTTGGATGTTTTACTGTCCCTTTTTTATCACCTGTATCTGTCTGGATGTTTTGCGTTGTTGTCCCATTTTGTATTTTTTATATATTTATATATATGTGTTTGTACATATATATATATATATATATATATATATATATAATATATATATATATACAATCTCTTATATGAAAGTATATATATATATATATATATATATACGACGGACTTCTTTCGGTTTCCGTCTACCAAATCCATTCACAAGGCTTTGCTCGGGCCGAGGCCATAGTAGAAGACATTTAGCCAAGGTACCATGCAGTGGAACTAAACCCGGGACCAGGCGATTGGAAAGTAAGCTTCTTATCACACAACCACTCCTGCGCCTATTAGTCAGCTCGAAATGAAGAGCAAAGAGAGAGCCGACAACTGATGAAGGGTCCTTCTTTATGTTACTTGTCTTGTTTTCCCTTTGTTTCGATGTTTGCGTATTGAAGTCATTTGTTTTCGTATTTCATGTTGTTTACTGTTGGTGACATCCTTTACCTATATATGCATGTGTGCATATATATATATATATGTGTGTGTGTGTGTGTGTGTGTGTGTGTGTATGTATGTATGCATGTATGTATATATATATGGATGTATATATATATATGTATGTGTATATATATATAATATATATATATATATATATATATATATATTATATATATATATAATATATATATATATATATATATATATATATATATATATATATATTATATATATATATATATATATATATATATATATATATATATATATATATATATATATACTGATAAAGTCATTCTAAATTAATGCAATATATAAGAGTGCTCACATTTTAAATCACTCCTTTTCAAATCCCATCTGCTAGTTATCCGTAGCCTTGAAAGAGTTTATATCTAATAAATGTGACAGCCCATTAATTTAAAGTCTTCTGCACTAATGTGTCTAATCTCAACAGAATCCATTACTGCGAGGTCTTTGAAAGAAAGCACACAATCAAAAACAGAAGCTTCATTATAACTTTTGTGCAAATGAACGGATTCATTCTTTGATTAGCACACCATTAAAATCTGTCAAGTTTGTTTACTCACAACGTCTTGTCAATAGGACTCTGTCAAGATGAGTGCCCAGGGACTGCAACTATCTTACTCACAACGATTTGGCTACTTGACTACGCCCGTTGTAACCCATACGGTAATATATAGATTTATTATTTTCAAAAATAGTTTAGGATGAAGAACGGAGGGATCTTTTCGGTTTCAACAGCAATTTCTTCTAACGGTGCCATATGTAATTGTCACCCATAATTATGACCCTAGTATCGATCTATTGCATTTCTATCTGTTTTAGGGTTAGGGTTAGGGTGGGGGTGAAGGGTATCTTTTTTTCTTCACAAATGTAAATAAACCCAATCTGTTTCTTAAACGAGGGACATATTCATACGGCACAGAATAGTAATTGATTGGTTGAAATTGGTTGAAATTTTTACGAAAAAAAACAACAACAAATATCTTACAAACTATAGAATTTTCTCAATAAAGCCAAGAGAAAAAGATGCTTTATAAACACATTCTACCAGTATACGAATTTTAAAATTTTTTAGTTACCTAGAAATTATGTTAAAAACTGCCGTTCAAACTGAAAAGATCCCATAATACTGCGAGTAGCAACACATTTATTCTAACAAACATACCCGTCTAAAAACTTCTAGAAGATATGCAGATAATCGTCTTCGATTTTATATCACAATTTTAACACTTGGTAGCGTTGTGGCTACACCCACAACACCCCTGCGAGAATAGATGTGACCGAACGACTATAAATAATAGCGATCTGAGTGCGAGACAGAAAGAGTAGGTGTTAAAGAGAAGGCGGCGAGCTGGCAGAATCGTAGCCGTATTTCGTCAGCCGTTACGTTCTGAGTTCAAATTCCGCCGAGGTCGACTTTGCCTTTCATCCTTTCGGGGTCGATAAATTAAGTACCAGTTACGCACTGGGATCGATCTAATCGACTTAATCCCATTGTCTGTCATTGTTTATCCCCTCTGTGTTTAGCCCCTTGTGGGCAATAAAGAAATAAGTAAGAGTAGGTGTTAAAAAATAAGTACGTTAAATTAACAGGAAAAAAAAGAAAAAGGAGGAAAAAGCAAAAAAAGAAAGAGTAAAATGTTTTATGTTATGTTTTAAAAATATTGAAAAATAGAAGAACAATTGTATACAAGAACAAATGTATATAACGGTTCAAATACTTGCAATGTTATGTAACACGATAATTAATTATGTAAACATTTATATATAAAAGTGAAGTTGTGTGTCTGTCTCCTACGATTTAGATTCCTAACTACTCCCACATTTTGCGGTGCAGTGTAACCAAAACCGGGTATCTTATAGTCGTGATTCATATCGAGCCATTCTGCGTATTAGCGCGCGTCTACGATGAGTCTACGATTTAAAAAAAATTTACCATCATTTTTTCCCATTTTTAATGCATTTTTTGCTATTATGTAAGGGACGTAACTCTCTAAAAATGTATTATTAAATCTCAGAACGTAAAAAGCTAGAGTAACATCCCCCTTTGTGGTTAGCCATATTGAGATGGCTAGTATACATTACATCTCTAAAAATGCTTATATAGTTATTTCCCTTACAAACCCGAGCAACGCCGGGCGATACTGCTTGTACATGATAAAAATGGACTGTAAAAAAGATTAATGGTACTGAATGTGATGCGTTGCGCATGCAGCCATTCATAACCACATTGTTATATAATCATCTCATTAATATTCGTTTTAAGTATTGTCCCCTCTGTGGTGTCCTGTCTGTGCTTCTTTGTCCCACTCTATTTTGGGCCCTTGTGGCTAATAAAGAAACAGAAAGAGTAGGCGCTAATTGCAGGTAGTCGTCAGGTGTTGTTTTGGTAGTTTGTCGGAATATCGTTTATTAGTTCGTGTATAATTTCTGAAGAGTTTGTTGGATTGCTGCGTTGTTGCTACCCTGCTTCGTAATATATTTTATTGTTACTACACGGTTATAGTGTAAACAAGTATCGTCATAAATAGTGACGATACTAGAATAACTGGCTTGAGTAACTACGTTACAATAATTGGTGACTAGGATTCGAAGCTCACGCAGGTAAGTTAACAAATTTTTGTGATACAAAGTTGTTAATGATGGGAGACCTATTAGCTTCTATGACACTGATACAAAAACAGCAGCAACAACAGCAAGAGGAGTTGCAGAAGCAACTACTTCAGCAACAAGAAAAGCAACAACACTTAACGGTAAACACATATTCCGAGATACGTGCAAGAATTCTCACAAAACCTGAACAAGCTGACCAAAGTTAAACCCTGCAAGTAGTTGCAAATGAGTGTCAAAGAATGGTAAACTTACGTCAGGACATAAAGAAAATTGAAGTTGAGTTCTCACAAGTACAAGCGTACCGACCGGGAAGGTGTAAATAAAAAATATTAAGACCAAATCCATGCTATGGTTGTGAAACCCTACATTGCAGGATCGATTTTCCTCTCAAAACGTAAAATTGTTACAGTTGTCAAAATGCAGGACACAAGAGCTCGCATTGCAGACCAAATTTAGGAATGTCGGACATAAAAAAAATCTAAAGTTTTCTCAACGGAAAGTAGAAGCGACACCAAAAAGAGAAATTTGTACATGTAAAAGTAAACGAAGTGAATATTAAATTACAAGTAGATACCGGTGGTAATATTTCGATTATTGATACCGACAGGTGGATAAGAATTGGGAAACCTACGTTAAGAAAACATTAAAAAATTGTACGAGGTGTGACAGATGAAAAACTACACTGCGTAGGCGAAATGTGGAGTGATATCACATTTCGGGGAAAAACTTGTAGAGCAAAAGTTTTCGTGGTAAAACACGCAACTAGTCTGTTCGCTACGGACTGATTGGAGTTGTATGATTCATGAGACCTCCCCATAAGACTGTTCTGTAAAAACATAAAAAGCTGTCACACCAGTTAAAATAACTCAGTAGCTGAATTGGAAAAAAATTGTTTAAACTTGTTTTCTGAAGAGCTGTCGGATAAATTAAGTCTCATTTCTAAGACTGAAGCCAGTTTTCAATCAAAGGAAAACGTCGTACCTGTATTTAAATCAAATATAATGGTACTGTTTGCTGCGCTAAAGCAGGCAGAGGAAGAATTATCCATATTTGAGAAGATGGGAATTATTGAAAAAGTAGAGATTTCTAACTGGGCAGCACCAATAACAAAATTAGGGTGTCTGCTTTTTTTCTACTGGTTTGAGTGACTGTCTAAAAATGTGCCACTATCCACTGCCTATTCTGGAGGATATTTTTGCAGAATTAAATGATGGCAAAACGTTTTCGAAACTGGATCTATCTGATGGATTTTTGTACCAATGTTTTTGAACCATGTTGGTAGCTGACTGCTGATACTTCCAAGTGCGCCAATTACTATTTAAAACTTGTCTTAAAAGCGTGTCTTAAATATTGTCTTAAAGCATGAAAACAAGAAAACATCATTTGTACAAGTCAACTTGTACAAATACAAAGCAAATTTCAAACATATAATAACATTAATAATAATAATAATAATAATAATAATAATAATAATAATGATAATAATAATAATAATAATAATAATAATCATTATTATTATTATTATTATTATTATTATTATTATTATTATTATTATTATTATTTCTACTCTAGGCACAACGCCTCGAAAATTTTGGGGTGAAGGGGGCTAGTCGATTACATCGTCCCCAGTGTAGCAGCAACAAGAGTCAATCATAAAAGTTATCCCTATTCTGATTGGAGCATTGGGTTCAATATTACCTAACATGAAAAAAAAAAACATTTAGAAACTTTAGAAATACTCTACAATCTAGGTGTATTGCAAAAATCGCCATTACTTGGAACAGCATACATATTGTGTAAAGTACTGTCTGTCTGAGGTCCTTGTTGTGACTTGACAAACAGTACAAACCCCCGGTAGACACAATATCTTCAGTCAACAAGATCACGATATTGTATACCGTGCGACATTCTTAAATAATAATGATAATAATAATAATAATAATAATAATAATAATAATGATGATGATGATGATGATGACCACGACGACGACAGCACCACAGCCATCAACAACAACAATAATAATAATAATAATAATAATAATAATAATAATAATAATAATAATAATAATAATGAAAAGAAAGAGACAAAGCAAAATCCCAGCAATGGCCGAGAAGCTCAGTACTCAAAGCAGAAAAAAAAAGATTTTTAATTGCAGCCTCCCCATCAGAAATTACCAAAAACATATAATGAAAATAAACATAAGTAACTGCAGAATATATGGAGATGGCCAAGAAACCATAAATCATATTATCTCTGGCTGCCGACTCCTGGCTAAGAAGGAATATATTCGCCGACACGACAGAGTTGGGACCTACATACACTGGAAGCAATGCCAACACTATGGAATAACAACAGAAAAAAGATGTTATAAGCACACGCCAGAAAAGGTCACAGAAGATGAGAAAGCAGCCATGGAACAAATCGGGGATGCAATAAATGTGGAGCACTTGCAGAAGACAGCACTGCTTGGAACCGCTCGATTACTCCAGACTGTGCTCGAAAAATAAGGGGTGTTGCCTTAGTTCACTGGTAGTGAACAGATGGAACCATAGTATATCGCCAGAATTAGAAGCTGTGCAAAGACAAAATAATAATAATAATAATAATAATAATAATAATAATACTGATGCAGTACCAAGCAGTGGCTCTCATGGCTTCTGATCTTAATTGATTGGAAGTGTTATCATGTACATTGTTTTGTCTTGGTATAAAAGATGGGCTACAGCAAATATTCTGCTCAATACCACAGATTTGCTTGTCAGTTGTTTGACTTTAACCAGTTGAGCATGTTCCTTAGTGGCTGACGATATGTGCATCTCTGATCACGAGCAGAAGTAGTGGGGGAGCATCGTAGCCATGTGTTGAGAGGGATTCTTTGGGGTTTGAATAATTCACCTCTGGAAACATGGGTTTTTCGTTCAACATCCTTAAACAACCCTTATTCAGGGACCTTTTGAGCGGGATGGGTTACTCGATCTGAAGAAAATTCTAACTGGGCCCCACCTGCAAGGTCATGTGCTGTTTATCTTGATATGAGATCACCATGTTGCGCACATATGGTTGTGATGCATATGCCTGGTGTACCCCTATCAGACGGGTAGTCATGAGGGGTATATTGGGCTTCGTATATTTTACCCCAGTGACACTTTGATGGCGTGAACTGCTCTCTCACTCAATAATAATAATAATAATAATAATGATGATGATGATGATGATGATGATATTCGCTATTAGTCATTTGGAGGTTCATCATTTCGTGGTCGATAAAATAAGTACCAGCTGAACACAGGTTGTAATTGTCTTTCTCCTGCTCTAAAAATTGTTGACCCTCTGCCAACATCTGAACCATTATTATATCATGAAAGTTCCCTAGCTTTATTTTGATGGGTATGATGGAACTTGTCGGCTGTCCTCAACCAGCAGACTAAGGTAGCACTTGTTTAATGATCATATTTCAAGAACCCTGCCAAGCACTCTTTTAGTTCCTAGCAATGATAATCCTTGTGGGTGTTCTATGAGAACACATGTACCAATCGTTTTAAGAGATGTTGGTTGTTGGAAGCTGATATTTCCAAATGCACCATTCCCTACTGGTATCACGTTCACTTTCTTCTTCGTTGTTGCTATTAATTATTATTATTATTATTATTATTATTATTATTATTATTATTATTATTATTATTATTATTATTATTATTAGCATTGAGTGAGAGAGCAGCGTATGCCATCAAAGTGACACTAGAATATACGAAGCTCAATATACCCATCGTGACTATCTGTTTGATAAGTGTAATATGATGATATGCAGGAGGTGGAGGATGTTCTGATCCATACTTTGTCACAGCTTCAGAGATCGCATGCTTTCACAGCCACAAAATATAAGTGATTGCTTTGTAAGAAAGATATTTTGTAAGTGGTTCATCAATTCCTCATAGAGGAGTGCTCGTGATTCAGAGGAAGAGAGCAAGAATCGAATCAGTACTTGACAAAGACTTTTTATATCGACCACTCTGCCACCTTGGTCATAATATTCTTTATCAAAGTATTTCAAATTAAACTCCCAGCTGAAGTTATTTGCCTTGCAATCAATACCTGCATATGGTGTGAGCAAATTTTCTCTAGAAGCAGCGATGGACTGCTTTGGCAATACCACAATAGCCATACAAATCATTAACCCTGACAGTTCTAACTCTATACTTTCTGTTATGACAAACAATATAATTGACTCTGACAAAATCAGATTTTCTCAATTATCTCCTTTTTTTACTTTTCCTTCCACTCAAAACTTAAATCTGTCCTCAATTTTTAGCAACATTATCAGTTACATGTGAAGCAAATGCCTGAGCACATTCGGAGTACGTTCTAAATACCGACGCATTTCATATACATTTATTTAACAAAATACAACAGAAGAAATATGATTAACAGTGAGAAAATATCACTCTCTCTTTTACTTGTTTCAGTCATTTGACTGCGGCCATGCTGGAGCACCGCCTTTAATCGAGCAACTCGACCCCGGGGCTTATTCTTTTGTAAGCCCAGTACTTATTCTATCGGGGTCTTTTGCCGAACCGCTAAGTAACGGGGACATAAAGACACCAGCATCGGTTGTCAAGCAATGCTAGAGGGACAAACACAGACACACAAATAGACACACACACACATATATATATATATATATATATATATATATATATATACGACGGTATTCTTTCAGTTTCCGTCTACCAAATCCACTCACAGGACATTGGTCGGCCTGGGGCTATAGCAGACGACACTTCCCTAAGGTGCCACACAGTGGGACTGAACCCGGAACCTTGTGGTTGGTAAACAAGTTACTTACCACACAGCCACTCCTGCGCTATGACGTAGCCACTCCTCACTATGACCACTTCTAATTTATATTTGTTCAACATACATTTTTGCTTGCAGAAGCATGCGCCATTCATTCGTTCTGATGTGTTACATATTTGCCATTCGTTTCATAACTCTATTACTGCATTTACAAGTGTTTTCTTTGTAGAATTTGAGATTTCAGTAACTCCTTATCCTGCTCCAATTACTTGTGTTGATTTTGTTTCTACAGTAATTTATGCGGAATCAACGTAATTTCTTTTTTATCCATGTTATTTACATTATTTACATTACTTACATTCGACGGACATTTGTCCTCATCTTGTTTGTTTTTAACAATATATCAGTTTCGGCTGATATACCCTCCAGCCTTCTTCAGGTGTCTTGGGGAAATTTCGAACCTGGGTTCTCATTCCTAAGGTATATTTTCCATGTTGTTATTATTATTATTATTATATTATTATTATTATTATTATTATATTATTGTTGTTGTTGTTGTTGTTGTTGTTGCCCAAAACTAGTCTCACAAAACTTTCTTTTTTTTCATGCCTAAACTGTTATGCATAGCAATTTCTATGATAGGTATTTATTTTCAGCTCTATGTCTATTCTTTATACAACATAGCCACGCCTATTGGGTAATAAATTTTGTGATTCCTTATATCTTGCTTACGACTATAAATACATAATCGAAGAATATAAAAATGCATAACCATTAGGAATTAAACAGAGTTATACGTTATTGCTGTGACAGAGTGAAAAAATGTCATATCATTGATATAACTTTTTTAATTCCCATCAAACTTTCGGCTAGACACGATAATCTGTGATGTATGTAATAAAACATAGCCATACCAGACTGTGGAACTTGACATATGGCACATATGCGGTTTCGTAGGTTTCAAATTATCCATTACATGCAAGAGATTTCTGAAAGTTGAAATCTATCCAATGCACACAATTTTAAGAACCAGAAGCTTTATTTTGAATTTGACATAGACTGGTAATACTTTAGTGATGGTTTATAAAATATATCTTGGCTGTGTGGTAAGTAGCTTGCTAACCAACCACATGGTTCCGGGTTCAGTGCCACTGCGTGGCATCTTGGGCAAGTGTCTTCTGCTATAGCCCCGGGCCGACCAATGCCTTGTGAGTGGATTTGGTAGACGGAAACTGAAAGAAGCCTGTCGTATATATGTATATATATATATGTGTGTTTGTGTGTCTGTGTTTGTCCCCTTAGCATTGCTTGACAACCGATGCTGGTGTGTTTACGTCCCCGTCATTTAGCGGTTCGGCAAAAGAGACCGATAGAATAAGTACTGGGCTTACAAAGAATAAGTCCCGGGATCGATTTGATCGACTAAAAGGCGGTGCTCCAGCATGGCCGCAGTCAAAAGACTGAAACAAGTAAAAGAGTAAAAGAGTATAGATATTTATATTAAACCGATGAAATTGCTTTCCGCAACATTGATTGGACACGGTATTATAATGGCTTAATCAGTAGATAAAATGCAGTACCATAGGCTATTTTCGTCTGTATTTGACAACTAGGAGAAAGGAGGACGTTATCCTTAGTCTAGAATCTTGAACCGAATATATGCAACACAAAAAACTCTGATAGAGGTCCTCAGCAATCGGAGGGTGGTGTTAAACCGGACACACGTTATGTATATGAAAGAAAGTTTTTACCCTACTCTTAATGGTTGTAGTTGTTGGAAACCATTGCGATGGTTTTTCACTTGCTTCAACAATGATTGACTATATGTAACATTAAGAAACAACGGGATGCAACCAGCATCTAATCTATTTTTGTTATTAACACACACACACACATATGGCATAATTATAAAAAAGGCAAATTCATGCCATTTCTCCGCAGATTGAAAAAAAAGTTACGAACAACCTTAATCGATTTTAGAGCATGACCTCTTGCTACTTATTCAGGATGATATTTTTCCATAAATTCAGAAACATACTCCCACTTTGTTAACATTGCTTTATGTCACTCGTAGAGATAGCATTCTCCGCTACATTGTCCTCCGCTACACCGCCAGGCTATATCGATGATTTTCAGAAAGTTTACAATGTTGTAGTACTCTCTTCAAAACTCACGAAGGGTTAGATTTGTATTTTCGGTGACTTCAAAGCGCCGACGAAAGAAGGTGTTTGGTGTGCAATTTCTTACATTTAGAAATACCTTGTTGGTCCATGGGCTGCAAGATAGGTGTGGCGTTGCGTGAAATGTACATAACGATTATAAATTTAATTTCCTCCAGGATATCGTCTTGGAGGTTAAGGGGGTGAGCAGGAGCATAGTTGAGGATGAAGAGGGACTTGAGAGGAAAATTGTTCTCTAGAAGATACTTTTTCACGGCAGGTTCGAAGACAAGGTTGACCCACTCGGAGAAGGATTGCCTGATGACCCAGGCTTTAACGTTTGTCCTCAATATGACCTGCAGGTTCTTCTTGAGCATTTTGTGTGATTGGAACGCTAGTTACTTTTCAGAATAGTAGCAAGGGAGCGGCTAAATCTTGAAGTTTCCACTCGCATTAGCTTCAAAGGGCGAGAGTTAACCTATCTTTCATAGGCTTGTAGCCGGTATTTTCTCCTCCTTTCCAGTTATATAGATTCTTCAGGGTATTTCTCCAAAAATGGCCAGTTTCGTCACAGTTGAATACCTGTTGTGCGATGTACCCCTCGGCTGCGATTAGTTTACAGAATTCACGAACGAATTCTTAGTGTCAGAAAACCCTGCCTTCCCATACATGACGACTCTATGAACACCAGTCTTCTTCTTGAAATTATCAAACCAGCCGCGGCTGGCCTTAAGTGCAACTGCTCGTGTCTCCTCCGTCGATGTTCCAGGGTTCTGCTTCAGGAGATGCCCATACTGCGCACGTGCCTTCTCACAGATGATGGTCTCCGTTACCGCATCCCCTGAGAGTTGATCCTCGCCGATCCACAGGAGAAGCGATTTTTTCCATCCTTTCCATGAACAGATGAGCGTTGCTTAGAGAGCCTGGAGAGCCTGAACAGATGTGCGTTGACAGCTTTTGCTATGGTAACGGCCTTGATCTCGTCGTTTTTCTTTAGGGTGGTGCAGATCGTCAACGTGCTTCGGTCGTACTGACGTGCTATGTCCACTACAGCACTCCTCTCTCATGTTTATCAATAATTTCCTCGTTCAGTTCTATCGTACTCAGCTTTTAATTCTTCTCAGCACTGTCCTTTGCACTATCATTTTAGGACCCATGACTAACACAACTAATTATTATACAATAATAGCAATAAATGCACAAAACCAAAAAAAAACGCTGGGTTAAAAACACAACAGCGATACTACCACAACGTGATAAGCACGTGAACTGAGCGGGCGGGGACCACGCTTCTTGGGAGAGCGTATGCGAGCTAAACGCCGACTAGCGGTCGCTCGTATGAAAGTCGCTCGTATGAAAGTCGCTCGTCTACGGATTTTCGCTCGTACTTTAAGACAAAAATTCGCACGAACCTTGGCTTGTACAGCAA
>NC_043005.1:8562519-8606387 GCF_006345805.1 Octopus sinensis | reverse complement strand
TTTATATAGTTGCCCGTACAAATAACTATGCGCATAAGGGCTATGACGAGATATGCATGTGGTGCTTATAAGGTTATATAGTAAAGATCTTTGTGCAAATCTGTGTAAATTACGATTTGGTGTAACCGTTTATCATATATATCGTCAACTATCACCTTACCCCCACACATTCATATACACAAAGGCACACACATATATGCATACACACAGACATACACACACACATATATATATATAGAACAGCGGTTTTTCTTTAATTTATTATATATATATATATATGTGTGTGTGTGTGTGTGTGTATGTGTGTGTGCTTAGATACACACACATTTATACATAAACACACATGTATATATATGTGTGTGTGTATATATATACACACACATCTATACGTATGTGTGTGTGTATATATATAAACACGCATGTATAGATACATATATATATATGTGTGTATATTCATATATGTAGGATATATATATATATATATACATATACATATATATCTATACATATATATATATACATAGACACATGTATATACATATATATCTATCTATCGATCAATATATATATATATATCCCTTTTCTGTGACTAAGATAAACAGTGAATAAAGAGAGGGAGAGAAGAGGAGAGACAGGGAGAGAGAGATAGGGAAGATGTCGAGTACACAGGGTATGGTTATGCACGGGTGTATAGGGGAATAAAATTATTGTTTTGTTTCCTTCTGAAATATTCCGTTTTTATAAGCAGAATCTTATAAGTATTTTAAACTGTGTATCGACATCAACGTACAATCTATGTTGAATATTTAAGCAGAGCTATGAGAGTTGCAACCGATAAATGCAACAAGCTTATATTAAGCTGTTTGCCTTAAACATTGCATTTGCATATATACTAACGAAGGAAATCAGGAAGATTTACAATAAAAAAAATATAGGAGAAATATCGTTTAAGATATTTTTCTTTAACATTTTTCCGCCTATTTTATCGTATTTTTTATGTTTCCGGATTATGTTTTTCCTGTGCATGTTTTTCTCTTTGACGTATTAGGGAGCATAAAATGATCAAAACTCGCTACCAACAACAAACATTAATCGCCTGAAGAAGCGCAGATAGAAAAATCCAAAAACACCAAAAGCGGTGCCAGCTTAAAGGCTTGGAAGGAATCAATTCCCATTGAAGATAGAAAAAAATTATTTTCGCCATGTTCTTGCTATGCGTTTTAACCTGCTGTTATCGGCCATTTTCTGATATCAGCAAAGTTTATGTTATTATAATTTCTTCCAACAAAACAAGGCCAATGCTGCTTGATGATAAACATAGGGACCAAATACATACGCAGCAAAATGTGAACACTAATATAAAATATACACATACTAAAACAGACAAACATTGCTACATGTACACGTAAAAAATTAGTAACACATTTATATCAAAATAGGAACACACTGGCATATGCAATCATTTATTATATTGAGATAAATATGTGCGTCTTTGTGAGTGTGTCTGCGTGTGTATGTGTCTGTGTACAAGTGCGTGTATATGTGTGCATATGTATACATATACTGTTTTTATTTCATTTGATATATATTATATATACATATGCACACTACTACGTATATATGTATATATATGTATATATATATATATATATATATTATATATATATATATATATATATATATATATATACTATATATATACATATATATATATATATATATATATATATATATATATATATATATATATATATGCACTTACATACATACACATACACACGTGCGTTTGCATTCATCAGAGTAAATGATAAAGAAATTTTCAGGCATACATACATACATACATACATATATAGATATATAAATACATATGCACACATAAGTATTTATATACGTATATATATATATATATATATATATATATATATATATAAAAATATTGAATTTCTAATCTCTCGTAGAGACATGTACGGTGGTGGGGCGATAGAATGGTTGTATACTGTCAATCTAACAAGAACGTGACAGTAGGGGGTACACCACCGCTGTATAGCCCTAGGAAGCATCGAACGCCTCCTGATAGCTTTGACACATTGTTTCCCTGTGTCCTTATATACATTTACGAAGGGGAGACAAATACCCCCGGCTGCCGATGAAGGACAACGATCCTGAAACACGGTGTCCCTAGATGCAGTTCCGGCAGCCGGAGGTGTTTGTCTCCCCTTCGTAAATGTATATAAGGACACAGGGAAACAATGTGTCAAAGCTATCAGGAGGCGTTCGATGCTTCCTAGGGCTATACAGCGGTGTGTACCCCCTACTGTCACGTTCTTGTTAGATTGACAGTATACAACCATTCTATATATATATATCTATATATATATATATGTGTGTGTGTGTGTGTGTGTGTATGTATTATATATATATATATATACGTATGTTTATATATATATATATATATATATATATATATATATATATATATATATTATATATATATATATGTATGTATCTACATACATACAAAGACTCACACGCATATCTATGCATTTGTATAATTTTGTGCATATGCAAATGAAGAAAGGCTTTAGAACTATAATACAAGAAGGACTTGTCAAATGTAGTTACACACTTGTGAAATGTGATCGATCAACAAAATATATATAAATGGCGCATATCTAATATTTGCAATCTTTATATTGCACTCTTTCAGATATATACATCATGTAGTATATTTTCACACGTATCCTCACTCACGCTCGCATACATATGTATATGTATATATATATATATATATATATATATATATATATATATATTTTTATGCGTATGTATGTGCGTATGTGTTTTATATACAATTCGTAGCAGAGGGGAGCGGATTGGTGAAGCTCAAAAAGGAAAATGCTAGTGGGAGGTATATATATATATATATATATATATATATATATACAATCTATGTATGATGCTATACGATAATGCGTGTTGACGTGACTACAAACACTAATATTTTATGACTTTCATCTCTTCCAAAATTTTGGCAATACAATGTGCCTGCTTTTATTGACTCTACGCCACTCCTTTCTAACCTGTCTTCCTCTGTTCTCTAGTCTACTTGCATGTGTCTATCTTCCGCTCCTCCCTCCCACATCCATTGGCCATTCCTTCAGTGTTCTGCTTGTTATGATCAGAAATGGCTCTGAGGAATGTAGCGTTAATTTTCTTAGGTTGTTCAATTTTTCTTAATTGATCAATTGGCCAATTGACTAAACCTATCAGCAATTTACCTACAATAACCACCAGAAACAGCTGTAAGCCAAATTTTCGCAATATAGGAAACGTACGTGATGACCATTATTTTTAACTTGTTCTTTATACATATATATATATGTGTATAAAGAACAAGTGTATGTGTGTGTGTGTGTGTTTGTCATATATATATGTAGTGTGTGTGTTTATATATATATATATATATATATAAACACACACACACACTACATATATATATGGACAAACACGCACACACACACATACACACACTATTATATACACAGACTATATATATATATATATATATATATATATATATATATATATATAATATATACAGTGTACATTTAAACACATTTGAGGTATCCGTCATAGGATTCCTTGCACGCTAGTAGCAACAGCTAAAATCCAGACCAATATTAGGGATGAAACTATTAGGGAATGAAAAGTAAAAATATTTACCATCTATCTCCTGGACATTGTTTCAAACATATTTTAGCAAATAAAATAAAATAATTTGCCAGGCGAAGTCCTCTTCAGCAGTCACACCTAGATCAAACATATATGTATATATGTATGTACATGTATATATATAAATATGTTTGTGTGTGTGTGTGTGTGTGTGTGTGTGTGTGTGTGTGTGTGTGTGTGTGTGAAGAAGCGATGCTCCTGCATCATGGCTGCAGTCAGACAACTAAAACAAGTAACAGAATAATAGAATATATATATTCTAAAAAAGTGCATGCCATATAAATGAAATTGAGCTCATTGAAACTAAAGAAGCCGGTCAAATGTGTTCTACGTATCCTTGAAACCCACAGCCTTGTGGCTCATTGTATCATGCTGTTTCTACTGAGAACTACGCTTAGGTAGTTGGGTGGTGGAACAACTCTACCCCAATAGCTTAAGTCGACGGAGAATCATCCATATATATGTATAGATGTGTTTGTTAGTGTGTGTAGGTGTGTGTGTATGTGTGTGTGAGTGTGAGGGTGAGTATGTTTGTCGCTATGGATGGATACTTCTATATACATTTAGATACTTACATTTGAATATACATGTACAAATCATACACTTGTAAGACAGGAAATAAAAACTGATGGTGAGTAAATACTTGTGACTTAGCTGGAGTTTTCTATTGCTTTTCCTTATTAAAATATTGCATAATGAAATCGGTTCATTCTCTTCGAATAACCCTGTAAATGTATGTATGTATTATGTATCTTGTGTCCAAAACCTACCAATACATACATTAGGCTAATCCGCTCGCTCCCAACCTGGGATACGCAAACCCCTAGTGGTCCGCAAAGAAAGTACTGGCGGTCTCTGAACTAAATTCAAAATTACATATATATGCATATATATAGTTGAAAAATATTGTTATAGGTATAAATATACCATAAACAATTATAGAAAAATGGAGGAAAAAAGATGTTGAATCAAAATTAGATTTAGTACAAAATAGGATTCAATACATACGCGCGTTTCAAAGGACAATACAAATATGTAAGAAAAATTATAATCATACTAATTATAATTAAGTGTAATGCATTATCATTCTCATCAGTGTGAAGAATTCTTGGAAGGACATTAAAAAAGGATCAATAAAATAAAGTAAAGTAAAATAAGATACAATAAGGGAGAATACAAATGGGGTTATAGGGAAAGTCGGATATTTACAAGCAATTGTTAAAGGAAAAAACTAACAGTAATAATAATAGTGAGAGAGACGAAAGAGAAAAAAGACAGACGTATCAATGTGTATGAACGTCTATATGTGCAGTAAACTATAACATAAAAATAAGAATATAAATCTAACGGATATGTTTTAAAAAATGGTAACAGGTCGAGACGAAGTATAATGTAAACAGGGCCATGTGTGTATAGTAGAATATAACGTAACAGGTGCACTAGCAGAAAACAAAACATAGAGAGTTATACATATACATGTTAATATTGAAGAACAAAGAAATATATATTACACGAGGCTAAAAGTGATATGTTTGAAAAAAGTTACAATATTTAAGTAAAAATGTACATACAATCAGAGAAGAAAACCAAAGAGAACTTAAGAAGGAAAAAACATCGATCACAGAAAAGACCGGCCGGAGTATTCAAGAGTGTTACCTTACTCAAAAACTAGACCGGAGTACGGGAGACAATCAGAAAAATGTAGGAACAAAAACGAATATATGGAGAAAATTATTATAAATTTATAAGTGATAGAAAAAACGTATGTATGTATATACATATACATATATATATATATATATATATATATCATATATATATATATATATATATATATATATATATATATATATATATATATATATATATATATATATATAAGGATAAGCATATAATTAAAATGGGTCTGGGAAGACTCATTTAAATAAAAGGTTCGGAACCACTGTAAGGAACCTCTGGACTAGAGGGCATCCCAATTTCCAAGCACATAGAAGCGCTGTGTGAATCGAAATCATGTGTCTATGATCGTGAATCCAAGACCCTAACGACCAAGCGACGCAGCTTCAGCCACACGTAAACTTACACAAACGCACAAACTCACGCTCATACGCACGCGTATATATACATACAAAAACACAAACTACATGTTTTATCAGTATGTACAGTGTATGGTATTCATGACAACCTTATAAGGCAAACATCACAAGAATGAATAAATGATACAGCATAGAATATAATTAATTAAATATTTCTATAAATAGGCGATAATAATTTATAATATTGAAACAAAACTACGAACTTGTAAATGAAAGCAAGAATTAATTAGCTCTACTAAAATAATGCTTCTTCTTTTATTGGTATTAATGAAATTACTATTGAAATGAACGGTTAATGTTTACAAGTACACCGGCACGAAAATATCGACCTTTTTTTCTTTTTGAAATTTTTTTAGCGGATTCTTATGTTTTCGAAGACGGAAATTCTAAATATGCTAAATACCATGTTTTCAAAATTTTCTTTTTCCCCGCTCCCCACCTCAAGTTTTTCAATCTACGTGGAAAAATATGGAGATTAAGAATATGGAAAAAAGAAAATAATTAATTGCAAATTTTCTCTGAGGACACTCCAAAATTGATTCATACACCTCTCGCCACCCCATCGCGCTATTTAAAAGTGAAAATGAACGGCTTGCAAATATGGAAGGCTAACAAATATGAGAGAGCTATCCTAATGTGAACATAAATGAGGATCTAACCATTCTTCTTGGCAGTAGTTAAGAATATGAAGACTATGAAAGCCCATTGTTCTCCAGGATTTATTTCTCAAGTGCATAAAACATAAGGCATATTAGGATGCGGCTTAAATTGGGGGAAGGGAATTTCGGAAAATGCACCAGAATCCACTTCAATTCGTCTTAACTTTCAAGAAAATATATTTTTTTGGTGAAATTCACTACAAATATGGACTTGTTCAGAAACACCTGCGAGTGTGGAACGGTTCTCAAAAATATCTCCCAATTGTTTTTCTCCACAATTCCTCCGTCATCGGAATCTAAATAGTCCGAGGTATATTTGTAGAGAATTTCATTAAAAAATATCTATTCTCTTGAAAGTTAAGACGAATTGAAGTGACTCCAGTGAATTCTCTGAAATTCCCCATCCAATCCCCTCAAAAAATTTTCCCCTCCAAATTTTCTATGTTCGGAATCTACATGATATAACGTATTCGTAGAAAGTTTCATCAAAAAATATCCATTTTTCTGAATGTTATGATCATCCAAAATCGTGGGGTGAGCAGAAATCTGTATACATACTTACAAGCTGAGCAAAAGGTGTACATGTATTTACATATATATACATATACACATATACATACATATATATATATATGTACATATATTATATATATATATATAATATATATATATATATATATATATATATATATATATATAATATATATATATAGTAGAAATATGTACAAACAGAAAATATAAAATACACGTGGAAATGTAAGGGTAAAATATGAAAATCAACGAAAATGCACTTGCAAATAAAAAAAGACTATATTTATGACAGGTAACGACAAATATATACATTTAGATTGACTGAGGTAGTAATAAGAGTCATAAAGTCATTATTATGAGATGATTATAAGACGATAATAAAGTAAGAGAACAAAGCGAACCATGGCTTACGCAAAACTATTTATTCATAGCTTTGCAGAAACCATGGTATGTTTTGTTTTCTGACTTTATAATCACTTTATAAAGTCATATAATGACTTTTATGACTTTTATTACTATCTCAGTCCATCTAAATGTATATATCTGTCGTTACCTGTCATAAAAAGCCGTTTTTTTTATTTACAATGTGCATTTTCGTTGATTTTTCATATTTTACCCTTACATTCCCACGTGTATTTTATAGTTTCTTTTTGTAACATATTTCTACTATATACAATATATATAGTGACGCATATTTGCCATTTGAATATGGCTAACACCTATATATATATATATATATATATATATATATATATATATATATATATATATATATATATATATATATATATATATATATATATATCGTCTATCTCCATGTGCGTGTTTTGTGTATCTCTCTCTTCCTCTCTTTCACTATGTCTGAAATCCTTATTTTCTTGTTTTTCCATTGTTAGCCAGTGAAAGTAATGTTTAATTCTTTTTAAGCAGTCATCAACGTAGAGGATGCTATTTTAACCATAACCTAATGTCATACTTGTGTTTGAGAAGTACCTCTACTTCATATGAAGATGACCAAAATTCAGCTCACTAACCTAATCTCTAATCGATATTCTTTACCTCTTCGACAGAAATTCTCATTAGGCGAATATAAGAAAATACCATTCGCGTTCTTATCACTGATTTGTTCTTTTCTATTTTTAATATTTATCAGACAAGGAGGGTTTCTTTTTATTAATTCTATTTTGCGGAAGAAAATTTTGGTTAAAAAACAACAACATTAAAATGAAAGAAAGCAGATCTCTAAAGAAACTGACTCGAAGCGTTTCTTATATATGTGTGAGTCTGAGTGTGTCTTTGTGTGTGTGTTTGTGTGTGTGTTCACATATATGTTCATGTGTGTATGTGTCTGTGTATGTGTGTGTGTGCATGTATATCCCTATATTGATAAAGGTTACACAGAAACACATGTATGTATGCATATACACTATATATATATATATATATATATATGTGTGTGTGTGTGTATATATATATATGTACGTATGTATGTATGTATGTATGTATGTATGTATGTATGTATGTATGTATGTATGGAATGTATGTATATCTAATACTCATGTGACACGAGGAAAAATATCTCGGAGCAGGCATTGACATATGCAATGGAAGAGTGCAAAACGTCAATAAAATGCTGCCTTAGAGAATGCATTGGTAACCAAAACACGTAAAAGATACACACCAGTAAGACAACTAATAAAATATGGTAAACAAGGCATTCAAAACGCATTTGTAATACCTACGACTGAGTAAGTTTGGGAAAAGGTGGACCAAATATAGTGCCGAATCAAAAATACAGGTACGAGTCAGGTCCGACTGGATATCTTGGATCATGAGGCAATAATAAAAAAGCTCTGTGCATATGTTTATTATGTCCGTTACATTCACATGATATATATATGTGTATATATATATATATCGAAGGCTGTTTTATTTAATAGACTAGCTTAAGGTAAACCGCTCTACGCGCGGGTGAGGGTGTGGTTGTTAATTTCTGTGGCTTCACTTCTGTTTTTTATCGCCACATTCTCCCTCTTTGTTTCTCTCTCATTTCTTTCACACTTTCCCACTCTCTTACTCTTCCTTTCTCTCGGCCTCTCCCTCGCTTTCTATTACGCGTGCACGTAAAGTCACAGAAATAATTCAAAATTACTTAAAATTTTGTGAAATTTTTTACTTTTTCAGGTATATTTGGCGGTTCATGATGGAAATAAAAGCCAAAATTTTAGCATTTAACACAATGCCATTTTTACCCATGTCAACCAAATAATGCAAAACAGAAAAAATTAAATCTAAAAATAGGGCAAAAATGTACTCTTTTTAAAAGTTGAAAAATGTTACCCCCCCTTTCCAAAATCCCCCAATTTTTACACCCACAATTAAAGATAACCACCTCCAGCCCCTGCAGCAACCGGAAAAGCCTCCATTTTTCAGACATTGCAACCTGACCATCCCATAAATCTCAATTTTTCCGACATTCCTAACCATGGCAACCAAACGGTAGCCCCGAGCGACTTGCAGCCCTCCTCACACCATTGCCCACCCCATTTTGCCCCCAGTGTAAATTTTGGCGCCAATCCGACCCCATCTACCACCCCTTAAACGGTTCCCATCCCAAAATGAGACAAACAACCAAGAAATCAACCAACTTCGCATTTCAGCGTTATAAATACTGATGATGATGAAAAGTGGACGGAAGGAAGGAAAGTGAGAGATCGAGGAAGACATGGTGATATCAGAAAGTGAGAAACGATAAATACTTGGCAAAGTCTGGAATTTGTTGCCCTGGGCGCAGGAGTGGCTGTGTGGTAAGTAGCTTGCTAACCAACCACATGGTTCCGGGTTCAGTCCCACTGCGTGGCATCTTGGGCATGTGTCTTCTGCTATAGCCCCGGGCTGACCAATGCCTTGTGAGTGGATTTGGTAGACGGAAACTGAAAGAAGCCTGTCGTATATATGTATATATATATATATAATGTGTATGTGTATATTTGTGTGTCTGTGTTTGTCCCCCTAGCATTGCTTGACAACCGATGCTGGTGTGTTTACGTCCCCGTCACTTAGCGGTTCGGCAAAAGAGACCGATAGAATAAGTACTGGGCTTACAATGAATAAGTCCCAGGGTCGAATTGCTCGACTAAAGGCGGAGCTCCAGCATGGCCGCGGTCATATGACTGAAACAAGTAAAAGAGTAAAAGAGAAAAAGAGAGTAGTAACCACAGCTATTGAGATAGGCTTCTAACCTAGTCCACTCGCTTACTCGCCTCTTTTTACGTCCCTGTAAATTTTGGCGCCAATCCTACCCCAAATACCGTCCTTTAAACCGTTCCCTTCCCAAAATGAGACAAACAATTTTTCGCATTTCAGCTTTATAGATATTGATTGATAAACATTCCTACTGCTTATTATGTGTTGAAAATTCTTAACACACCCTATTAGTTACAGTCTCCATCTATTTATCTACCTATCCATATATGTGTGTATGTCTGTGTGTGAGCGTGTGTATGTCTGTGTGTGTAATGCATGTTTACGTATAAGCTGTATACATAGCGCTGCATAGAAGTTAAAATTATGGTACAAATGTTACCTTTACCGAAATATTAATATTACTACTATCTCACATCTTTAAAGACGTCGACCATATGTGTGCATATGTATATATATATATGTATTTTTTTGTACTTGTTTCAGTCATTTGACTGCGATATATATATATATATATATATATATATATATATGTATATATGTATATATATGTCGTGTTGTGTGGGTAGTTATGTATATACATACACATAAATATACACACATATATACACACATATATACATACGTAATACATACATACGTACGTACACACATACTGGGACTTGGTGTAAATTTTAGTGATAGTACCCACGTGATGTCTAAATGCGTGAAATATTTTCTTCTTTTCTCTTTTCCAACAGCATCTTTCATTCCTAATGAGATCCAGCGACCATATTTAGTATTCCTTGACTGAGAAACTACATATTGCTATATCTATAATACACTCCCCAAGCATCAGATACACTAATGGCTAAATCGTTGCGTTTATGAAGGGCAACAATTTACTCATGTAACTCTTTCACCTATCGTCAGGGATAAACTCATTTCTATCGAAGTTAAAGTTGATAAGTTCAATGCTATCATATCATTTTGGTAGACAAGGTAATAAAATAAAGCAAACAACGTATAAATAGAAGAAGACGAAATCATTTCTACTTTAGAAAAGAGAAGCAAAAATGAACGCATAGAAATTAGACGAGAAGAAATTAAAAATAAAAAAACAAAACGTGTTACGTCCTTCTGTCAGATAACACAATGCACTTAGAATGAAAAAGAACGAATGTTACTATATTTAGAGACATTCACAAAGACTGAAGGAAACTAAAAGGAATGAAAAACAAACAATTTCAAAAGCGAATCACCAAAACTAATCCAATAACACTATGTAACTCTGTGTGTGTATGTGAGTGTAAGAAAAAGAATATGTTATAAGAAAGATAAATATCGTAAGTATAGAAGAAAATAATAAAGCTAGGAAGAAAATTCTCTGCCATTGAGATTATATTCTTTTATATATTTACACACACACAGACAGACACACAGACAGACACACACAAACTCACACACAGAAACACACACAGAGAAACACACACACACACAAATATATGTATATACCTGTCTGTGTTTGCCTTTCAAGTGCTGTGTTTTTACTGAGATCCCCCTTTTAGTAGAAGGAATAGCTATATCTCTTTGACTGCTATTTCTAAATTCGGTGTGTTGGTGAGGCAATTCGTTGCTAAACCCTTAATTACTTAGTATTACTTAAATTTTCCTCGAATGGGGCTTTTACATGCCGAAATCTACTTGGTGTAATTGATAATTATTCCAAATTAATTAATTTCACCCTTTATTGTTACTGTATATATATATATATATATATTTGTACACACATACACACACTCACATATATAGATAGATAGATAACATATATACATACATATATGCATACAGAGAGAGAGAGAGAGAACACACACACACACACACACACACATATATATATATATATATATATATATATAGCTCACTGTGTGCGCGCGTGTATAAATATATTTATATATACACACATTTATACATATCTTCACGCACATACATACATATATACACATATATTACCTTGTTTGTGTGCATGCGTATATAAATGTATTTATATGCATAAATATATATATATATATGCACACACACACACACATATACATATATAATTGGGTTTGTGTGCATGTGGTGTATATATGCATAATATGTATATATATATTATATATATGTATATATGTATATATATATATATATATATATATATTATATATATATATTATATATAATATATATATATATATAATATATATATGTATGTGTGTGTGTTTGTGTGTGTGTGTGTGGATGAATGAACATACATATAGTTTTGTTTTCTGGTTTGATAATTCCATTCATGAGAACTAGAAATGCAGAAGACCATTTTTTTTTTCGTTTGGTTCTTGATATTTGTCTACTTGTAATTTTTATTCTTGCAGTTTGTTCTTGTGAATTCTGCTTCTGGTAATTTTTTTTTCTACTTCTGCCTCCACCACTTCTAGCTGCTGCTCTTCAAATATTCTTTTTTTAAAGTTTTTCTTCCATTTCTGCTTCTCTTTTTCCTCTTGTGATTTTTTATTTATGCTTTATATGATATCACATAAATCATTATTTCGATATTGCTAACATTTTCTCCATTTGGATCTTAAATTTGCCAAAAGAATTTTTCCAAAATCCATGCTCCTCTCAAAATTACAATATTTCATTCCTCTTGTACGGTTATATTCTAACTTTATTATTTTTTATTTATGCATTTCCATTATTCTCTCTTTGTTTATTGATTGTGTGTCCTGTATAAATTCCGCCGTCTTTACCCCTGCAAAACATTAAATATAATTGACATAAAACAGCCTTTTCTTGCCTAATAAATATTGAAAAACATAAATAAATATGACTTTTTCAATATTCTTCTAATGAGCATTTTTCGTCTAAGAGATAAAGGCATCGATTGGAAGTCACGTCAGTGAGCTGGTTTCGGTTATCTTAGTTTGGAGTGGAGATACTTCTCGCAGACAAGTATGACGTTGGTTGAGAAGTTCTTTCAATAATATCCCTCAGCTCAATGACTGCTTAAACAGAAATAAGCATTTCTGTCAGTGACTAATAATAAATTATATATATATATGCATATATGTGTAAGTGTGTATGTGTATGTGAATATATAGTTGTGCGTATATGTATGTAGATATATATGTAAGGATGCATATATACATACATGTTGGTGTGTATGTGTATGTGTGTATGTGTAGTGGCCCCGAATTTTCTTCTTAACATTCGTATTTTCTTTTATATACTTTCAATAACGTTTATTTTTTCTCATAGTTATATTTATATGTTAGTGAAATGCTAATTATAGAATCTGCATGAGATATATTTTCTGGGTATGATACCACACTGGAAGCACCAGACCTTGAAAATTCCAAGCTCTTTGCTTTTATCAACTGCCCTCAGCCAGTTATCTAACTATATGTCAGCGTCTTCGGCATAGCAGGAGTCAAAAAAGTGCTAAGACGAAAGGAAAAAAAGGGAAAAATGAAATTGTGAATGAAAGAAAAGTGGCTTTAAACCAACTTAGCTGGGATTTACAAAGAAACCTGCACCAGCTTCACAAGCCAGAATCACTTCGGATGAAGGAGAGAGAGAGAGAGAGAGAGAGAGAGAGAGAGAGAGAGGCTGGGATTGCAAAGGCAAAATAAGTTAACAGCTGGCATCCTCGGAAAGTCAAAAAGCGGAAAGGTAATACGCGTCAACACAGTACTTATCGTGGCTGTTCATTGATGTGTGTTCAAGGCATCCAGAGCAGCCTGAGACCTTCTCTTTTTGGACACTTGTATCGATTCACTCGTTGACCAGGAGATATGATCTTAATGTTTTGTATATGATGGCCCAAAATATCTTTCTAGAAAACTGATCAAGGTTTGTTTGTTATTCTCGGTAAAACAACACTCAGCAAGTGCCCAGATCCAAGGTTCCCGATTCTTCCAGATTGAACGTAAAAGTCTTGCTAACCTCCTCAACAGTAGTGGGCATAATTTTGTAAATTCTATAAGTGGTGCTAAAGAAAAACCTGCCCGAGTTTTTAATCACCAATACCATCATTTTGTCACAAGTGAGGTCCCCCCACGTCGAAAGGAGAATGGAGTAGGATCCCTAGCCGCGGAAACTCCCTCCCGTTAGCAACTCCTCCCTGTAAAAGTATTCACCTGCTACAAAAACAATGAGAATAAACCAAGATATCCCTAAGAGAAAAGAAGCGAGTGTATGTCATCTCAAGAGGGATGTATGATTAAGCAGCGGATACGGTTACTGGACATTTGCTTCGATCGTCGCAGGAGACTCATAAGCAACTACCGTGATGGAGTGGACGCTGGAAGGAGGGAAAATACTGAAAGATCAAGGATAATCTGGACAGTACGTTGCGGAACGTTATAACTATGGGAATTGACCTAAATGGAGTTAGAAGGAAGGCAAGTAATCGGGATGTATGGAGAGGTGTCGTTGTATATTTGTGCGAACTGTGATTGGAGGATCTAAGAGCTAAGAGTAAATATATACATAGAGGTCACTCAGCATCATATATCTTCTTTGGCACCACCTAAATTTGACTCAACGAGAAACCTGGTTACGCCCTCCAAGTTGGTGATGAAGCTAATTGATCGCAAACACAGAAGAGCAATATATCAGCAAATGCACACACCAGACTCATATATGCACACACTAACACCGAGGATAATAATATATGCATGCACATACATACCGACATATATCTACATACACACACAAGATTATACATATGCACACATTCATTTACGAATACCAGAAAAACATAAATGATTCACATCCGCAGATGACAGGTACACACACACTCACATATGCACATATATATATATATATAATCAAAATAAGCAACAAGGATATCCAGAGGTAAAGCAGTACGATCGTTTCATATGACTCCATTTAATTGAACAATGCAGACATTACATCAACTTTTACATTGTTCAATTAAATGGAGTCGCATGAAACGATCGTGCTACATTACCTCTGGATATCCCTGTTTTCTATTTTTATTATAATCACCTTATTTCAAATTGTATGGACAATACCATACTAAATTCTGATGCCTTCAACTTAAGTACCACTTTCATCTAAATCTAAATTTTTACTGAACTTAGCGAAACATGTGTCGATTTTCTACCTATTATTTGCATTTTTATTAATTTTGTAATTTACTTAATCTTTAAATATTATTGTTATTTTAATTTTAACTTTTCTATTATATGTAATTTTCTAGATAGTGTAATTTAATTATTCATTTTGAATTGAGAAAAGGTGTTTTTTTTCTAATATCTTATATATATATTATATTGTGTGTAATTTGATTTAGTATTTCTAAATTGAAATTCTTTTTCCTTGTAAGTTTGGATTTTATTCCCTTAAATGATAATTATATATATATATATATATATATATATATATATATCCCAACAAACGCACACACTCATCAGTGAAATTTTGTCCCTTGTAAACAGACCGACACTCCTTAGATAGACTGCCGCTTCCATCATCCTGTACTGGAATGTACTCTTAGGAATTCCGAACAGGAATTGATGTCGCTACCAAATTGATAACACCATGTGATCTGTGTACACTAACATCAGCGAGATACCCAGAAGGGATCTTGGACTCCTTTTCAACAAGCTGCATATGTTAGGTTTTAGTTGCAAGGGTCTGGATCACAATATTATTAAACATTATACTACATATACTCTTTTATTCTTTTACTTGTTTCAGTCATTTGACTATGGTCATGCTGGAGTACCGCCTTTAGTCGACCAAATCAACCACAGGACGTATTCTTTGTAAGCCTAGTACTTATTCTATCGCTATCTTTTGCCGAACCGCTAAGTTACGGGGACATAAACACACCAGAATCAGTTGTCAAGCGATGTTGGTGGGACAGACACAGACACAGAAACACACACACACACCACACACACACCACACACACACACACACACACACCACACACACACATATATATATATATATGCTTATATACATATATACAACGAGATTCTTTCAGTTTCCGTCTACCAAATCCACTCACAAGGCTCTGGTCGGCCCGAGGCTATAGTAGAAGACACTTGCCCAAAGTGCCACGCAGTGGGACTGAACCCGGAACCATGTGGTTGGTAAGCAAGCTACTTACTCTACAACCACTCCTACGCTTATATATATATTTATATATAATCTGACCTCCGAGAAATGCGTAAAACTTACACTTTATTTCATGTATTTATGCATTTATATGGCTTCTGTTAAATCAAGAATTGTTTCATTCTTTCGGTAAAGAGGCACACAGACAGCCACACACACACACACACCACACACACACACACACACACACACATATATATATATATAATATATATATATATGCTTATATACATATATACAACGAGATTCTTTCAGTTTCCGTCTACCAAATCCACTCACAAGGCTCTGGTCGGCCCGAGGCTATAGTAGAAGACACTTGCCCAAAGTGCCACGCAGTGGGACTGAACCCGGAACCATGTGGTTGGTAAGCAATCTACTTACTCTACAACCACTCCTACGCTTATATATATATTTATATATAATCTGACCTCCGAGAAATGCGTAAAACTTACACTTTATTTCATGTATTTATGCATTTATATGGCTTCTGTTAAATCAAGAATTGTTTCATTCTTTCGGTAAAGAGGCACACAGACAGCCACACACACACACACCACACACACACCACACACACACATATATATATATATATATATATATATATATTATATATATATATATATATATATTATATATATACACACAGATAGAGACTCACGCATATACACGCATATATATCTATGTGCATATACATAAACAGACATGCACATACATATACAGATATATATATACAGGGGTGTGTGGGTAGGTAGAAGTGTACATATGAGTGTACTTACAAGCAACTTCTGCACAATTTACCTGAAACTAAATTAAAATCTCACTCACAGAGTATTGATAAAATGGCGGTTATATTCTGTTGCGTCAGGGGAGAGTCATTCTCTTTTTGTGTCTTATTATTTAACACCCTCACCGGTAAAATTTCCACTTATTTCTTATTTTTATTTTCTAAAATTTTCGTTGCGTCTTGCAACCTTTTCAATAGTCTTGACTCTGTCCGTTATTTACACTGCATTCCTTGGTTATATGAAAAGACGCTTAAACTGCCTTCGTGTGTAATCGAACTGGCATCGTGTAGTTACAAAGTGCATTTCTGATCCACACAACCATGTTCGTCCCTACAACCCACATTCATTGAGAATGTTTCTGATTACAGCAATCATCACCGTAGAAATGTGTAATTATGTCTTTGAATAGAAAACATGTCAATGACGGGTCTTATAAATGTCGAAATAGCAGCCAAATCTAACTCGAACTTGATAATATTATTCTTCATATGCTTCATCAAACAGTCTGTCGATGGTCGACATACTTTTGACAATAGGTATGACTAATGAAGATTTGCCTGAGAGTTGCATGTGGAAACAACGAGAACAACACTAACTACAAATTGTACTGGTATTTCTGAGATAAACATGTACTATGAGAAACAGACAGTCATTCTTTATGTATTTGTAGAAATACTAATGTAGGATTTACGATTTACAAAGAATTTCATATGTATTTATGTATAATTTTGTTTTATAATCATTTCTCTATTTAATATATATAAAAACAAATATATATAAAAAAAAACGTTACTGATGCTACATTAAATTCTTGAAGAAACGAATAATCAAGACTATTTTTCTTTCCAGTGAAGCCAAATAAAAGTAAATGATATGATTCACCACTGCTTTTTCGTTTTCTTTTCAAAACGTTTTCACTGTGATATAGTAAAACATTTCATATGTAAATTGTGAACCTACAGACGTCGAAACACTTAAGCTGTTTTCGAGAATGATACAGCGATTCGTTGTACTGTACGCCCCAGTTGCTATTGTTATAGTTTAATCGCAACTCATTCTTGAATTAGCAAACCTAGAATATCCCACCTTTTAAAAATTAGAATTGTTGTGGCTTTTCTCTGATACTATTAATCCTTCGTATTTGGAAAAACATAGTAGGGTGTGGTTTGAGAGAGATTTTACAGGTATATATGGCAGGTCAAGCGAGCAAGTAGAGGCTCCATTATCTAAAGTCACTCTGTATTAACCCATATATTCAGCTGAAATTTCCCCCTGTATCTCTGGTCAACAATAGCTGACCTAGGAGTAAGCAACGACAGCGACACGGATATCTCTACATACTCTACAAGAAATAGAAGCCGAGCAGCGAGGTGGCAGAATCGCTAGCACGCTGGGCGAAATGCTTAGCAGTATTTCGTCTGTCTTTACGTTCTGAGTTCAAATTCCGCCGAGGTCGACTTTACCTTTCATCCTTTCGGGGTCGATTAAATGAGTACCAGTTAGGAACTGGGGTCCATATAATCGACTTAATCCGTTTGTCTGTCCTTGTTTGTCCCCTCTGTGTGGAGCCACTTGTGGACAGTAAAGAAATAAGAAATAGAAGCCGAACCTCTTTTAAATACGACCCTATCATCTTAAAAGTGGTAGAAAATATTTCATTCTATGTTTTGTCTAAAGAACGTCTAGAGAGTATCATAGGCATTCAGTGAAGCAGAGTTATTTCAAGAGAAGATTGAAGCTTTCGCGATATCCACATTTTAAGAGAATTTCCATGACGTTTACGAGAACGAACACGATAAACATCAACAAAACCCAATGAGATGGTCTCTTCCCACCACTCGATCGTCTAAAATTACCAGTCAAATTGTCTACCATCTGATAAAGGAATGCCGTATTGTGTTTGGACCCAATACATATTACTTTGTGTCAACTTTGGCTCAGGAATCGATGAAAACTGATACGATTGCATTCCTCGATTGGGTTGCATTTGTTGCAAAATGTCAAACAACAGCTACTTCAATAATAATGGTTTTCAATTGGCGCAAGGTCAGCAGGGGTTAGTCGAAATCATCGGCTCCTGTACTTGACCGGAAGTTTAACTTCTTTGACCCAAAAGGATGAAAGATTAGGAACTTGAGTGCAGAACGTAAAGTGACGGAAAAAATGCGACAAAACATTTTTTCAAACTTTCTAACAATTCTAACACATCACTCCAAGAATACAGGTCCTTGTCACTTACTGGGTTATATTTGATTTGTTTCTATTGTACCCCCTCAATTCACTCATTTTTCATAATTTCTCCTAAGATTTAACGATCTTCATCTCATCGTATTCTGCCTAAGCCTGTCTAAATATCTCTCTCTCCCTCTGTCACTTACTCACTCAACATTTTTCTGCCACACTATATTTCTTTCCATCTAATTCTAGCATCTGTCCCTTTCCTCTATGTTCAGCTTGCCATCACTCTTGGACATACACCACTCACCATCCTACTGCTATGTAAATAAGACAAAAACATCCCAACTCCACCACCTTCTTACATTAAACCCCCACTATCACCTTACAGTACTACGAAAGGCAACACCCCTAAGACTATAATTTATTTCTTTTTGCCCACAGGGGGCTAAACATAGAGGGGACAAACAAAGACAGACAAAGGGACTAAGTCGATTACATCGGCCCCAGTGATTAACTGGTACTTATTCAATCGACCCCGAAAGGATGAAAGGCAAAGTCGACCCCACAACAAGGCAGACTACCACTACAAGGACCTCTGTTCCCAATATCCGTATTCGGTACATAAATAAATGCTTATATATTTAACCTTACATAAAATATCTTTAAAAACTATCTTTATATATGACTTTTTTTTTTTTTTGAAAATGGAGCAGTGCTTCATTAACACCTTTAAAACAAATTAATTAGAACATTTTATACCATATGGCAATCAGATAGAAGTGATTCAGGAATGATTATTTGCTGTCTCAACACAGAACTTCCAGCACTCTAAATTATACTTACATCAAATAAAACAGATTATTTTATGTGCATGAATATAACAAACATAATAAAAATGCGTGCGCATACGTGCGTGTGTGTGTACCTGCATGTGTGTGCGTGTGTGTTTGTGTGTTGACCCATATATTCACGCACATGCACATATGTGTGTGTGCCTGTGCGTGAGATTGTGTGTATGTACGTGTGCATGTGCGTGCGGCACCAAGTTACACTCGCATGCTACAACACCGTAACACTTTCCTAAAACACCAGTTTTGAAGAGACTTCAATGCACTCAGTACCGCCTGGAATTCAGATGTCGCTAATATTATAATAATATCACATCCACCTAAATACATGCATTCCGGCATTATACTTAAATTAGAGAAAACTATACAGACACACACACACACACACACACACACACACACATACACATATATATATATATATATATATATATAGTTAATCCAAACATGAAAACACAAAGAGAAAACACAACAGAGCGAGGACGTGGAACGAATATAGTGTTATTGGACGCTCAGGAAGGAAGGGAAGAAAGAGACTCTAACGTTTCGAGCGGAGCTCGTCGTCAGAAACATAGGAAAAGGAAAGATCCAGAGAAGGGAAGACGGAGAGGGAAAAAAATCGCCAACGGCACACACGCGGTTTCAGAGTTCACATTGCCAGGATTTACAGTATGGCAAAAACAGACTGTACAGTAGGGAATTCATATCCAAACCGTCACACTGTACCGTCGTCTTATGTATCGCCACATGGCTGAATGTGCAGTATACTTTCCTCCTTACCAGATGCATGCTATAACGTAGGAAGATGGATTTGCAGGGTGCACCACCGTATTCTGTATTCACAATGAAATTCATTAACAGTACAGCTTAACCAATGCATATCATATTCAAAATATCAGAGCCACAACTTCCCCATCGTTACTAAAATGATCTCCATAGATTACAGCCAGTATACACCGCTATCGTATTGGCTTTGTATTTTACAACTTCACGTACACAATTACTTTTACCCCACCACATTTCTTCACCACCCAGCAACCGTAGCATGATATCTCCTACCACATTCATTTTCACAAAATCCCACCACCACTACGACCACAGCCAATACAATGACCTCAAACATTACAAATCACCACCGCCATCACCCTATTTTTCTTTTCACCACCGCAGCCGCCACGACTACAGCCGGCTGTATTTCTATTTTTGCCATCTCTCACCACAGCCAATACCACATCATACCACCACAGTATTTATCCCTAAAGCTAAACTTTCTGCTCCATCAACCATTTACTGCCGATAACTAAGTTCGACAGAATGGTTTTTATTTATTTGTTGAAAACACAGACGAAAATACACACATAGACATACACACATAGACACACACACTTGCCTACATGCTTATATGCATATGTATAGGAAATCTCACACATTAGCATAAACAAAAACACATAAAGAAACACGTAAAACACACGATCAACGCATATGCTTCAGTATGCAGGCACATGTTAAACATACATGCATATATACTCACAAGCACGTTTGAATCCCCGGTTACTTTTTCCCTTGTCTCATTCATTCGTTCACTCTCTATTTTTACATACGTACATATATACATACATATATAAATACATACATACATATATATATATACATACGTACTTACGTACGTACAGGGAGATGCACGCATACATATAAACGTGTGTGAGTAAGTGTGTGCGCAGGCGCGTTGAACCAAATATAATATTACTTGCAGCCAATATCAACAGAGGGACTCAAAACGTAAAGATGACGTGAATAAATATTTATTTAATTATTTGTTTTAATGATTCTTGAGAAACTGCAATCTATATGTATCTACTGATCTCATCAGACGAGTGTGAAACAGTAACAAGTTAAGGAAGGTAAATTTTTGGAATGCAGCTATGGAAAATTCTGAAAGTCATGGGAAGGGTATATGCTTTAAGAATTTCATAAACTATCAGTTTTTCCTGTTTGTAGTTTTTAATGCAAACGGATTACTATTGAAAACAATACGCATAATATGAGAGGAGGAGAGAAAGAAACAAAAGGAGAATGAGTGAGAAAAACCATAGGCAAGAGACAGAGATACTGGCACCGTGAATGCGATATAATAGTACAACGAAACCGAAGGAAAAAAAAGTTTTCCAGATTACAGATATTAAGAGAAAGAATTTAGAAAGCCAAATATTTTTCGTATTATATGCTTTCATTGGAATCATTTTTCTAAAAGCTGGAATGTAGATAGCTGAAGAAATGTTGATGATGAGTAGGAGGGAAGTAGCTTGTTTTTGTAAAGCTCTGAAGAAGGTATATAGTGAACTGAGTGTTCACAGAAATGTGGGGCGAAGAAAAATTATGGAACTCATGACAATAATATAGAATAGGCCAGTGCAAACATATATCATAATTGACGTAAATGTCCTTATTGCAATCCGTCTAACCTTTGACGTATGCGTCTGCAACGTTACGTCATGGGTTTCTGAGTGACATGCGATGGATTTTACTATACAAATCTTTCAAGAAAATCATGTTATAAAGAATTCATTTTAGACGTAAACTACATGTACATATGAATGTAACACTCCAATAAAAGGATTACTAAATTTAGATATCGACACAGTAAACCAGTGTTTTCCAAATATTTTTGCAATGCCGACCCTTGGCTCACAAGTCTCACTCGTAACGCCCCCTATAGTATACCAGCACAAACATAAACCTCTTTTGACTGCAAATTCATAACTACTATAATTCAGAAATATAATTTAACGGCTTAGTTCATTATTTTGCAGTTTTTACAATATGAAAGAGTACATTTACATTTGGCCTGTAACTACGTCGTTTTAAAATTCGTAATGTGGTAGATGTACTTTGTGCAGAGATATCAGTTTCTCGACTTGAGTCTGAAAGGTACTAACAAGTAATCTAACGTGTCTGCGTTTTCGTCTATTTCTTTGCATAGAATAAAGCAAGGCAACTGTACTGGAATCCCGCTCTTTCAAATATGATGCTGCAAAGACAATAATTTACATATTACATATTTACTTAATTCCAAAGTACAGTAAAGTTCTCTTGCAATCAGAACTTCTGATATAATACTTTTCAAAGTTGGCCTCAGGTCAATGACATTTTAAAGTCAAATCGGTTCTTCCTCTCAGAACGAGAGTCAAAATACCAATTGCAGGTCACAAGTAAAAAGTGAGAAATACAACGAAAGTAAAATTGTTGTTAAAAAGAAATTCTTTTGTTTACTGAAAATAATCATTATCACATTCTGTCTCTCTTTTTCTCCCCTCTCTCTCTCTCTCTCTATCTATCTATCTATTTATGTATCTATCTATCTCTCTATATATATATGTGTGTGTGTGTGTGTGTTAGTGTGTGTGAGTGTTTGTGAGTGTGTGTGTGTGTATGTATGTACATATATGTACATATATACGTATATAAGTATATATATATGTTTGTGTATATATATATATATATGTATACATATGTATACATATATATATATATATACATACATATGTATACATGTATACTTAGATGCACATGCATATACATATACACACATACATGTACACAAAGCTATGTGTTTGTGTGCGTGTGCGTGTGTGTGTGTACATACATATATCAGCTGAATAAAGTTAAAACGGGCTGGTTTACAAATTTTTTTATTATGGTATTTTAAAAGAAATATAAATTTCTTTTTTTTACAATGTTGAAGTGTGTTAAACACAAAAATAATATTTTGTAATTGTTCATGAAGTTCAATTCGCGCTTTCATACGTTCGTAGTAATCATTAGATTTCAAAATGCATTTAACAGACAGTTGAGTTCTTGGTAAATGTATTAAAATGATCAACTTCTCCTTTTTTTGTACGTCTTAGAAGGCTCCAACAAACAGAATTTTTGGAATATGGTTTTGACCAATCCGCATGCAGATTAAGCGTTACAGTTTTCCTTGCGCACCGAGATTACTTGCATCGATCCCGCTTTTATTTTAACCAATTAATTGTATGCTATTTTCTATAAATGGGAGAGGCTAATTTTGCTTGAGTAGAAACCTTTTATTTCTGTTCAGAAATAAAAGATTGAGCAGAAATGAAGGATAATATATATATATATATTAATAAATTTTAGGGTAGCAAAAAATTCTAGAAAAATTCTCCGCTACCAGCGGTCAAGTGAGATAGAAAAAATAGTCAATAGACTATATAATATGCATTCAAACATATAAGGGATGGCTATAATAGGACATCCGACTCACTAGAAAGAGCAGCTAAATTCCAAACCACTAATAGTTGTAATTCTGAAATGGAAAGAGAAATAAAAACGTTTACCCTCTCGTTTCTGGACTATGCATAGTTTCGGCGGAGTTTAGCTGCTCTTCCAAGTGAGTCGGATGTCCTATTATAGCGATCCCTTATATGTTTGTTTGTGTATATATATATATATATATATATATATATATATATATATATATATATGTATATATATATATATACATACATATACATACGTATATATACATACATACATACATGCATACATACATACATGCATGCATGCATACATACATACGTATTTATGTGTATATATATATATATGTGTGTATATATATATATGTGTGTATATATATACATACACACACACACACATATATATTCTTTCGCTTTGCTGTTCTTATTGACGTTATTGTTGTTGTTTCTTTTTCTTTTGCTTTTTAGTATCATTTCTTTAGTCTCTTTAAGGAATTATTTTCATCAGTAAACTATTTTGTTCGCGTTTGGAGAAGAAAACTAACTTCCACCAACATTTTTCATATCGATTTTCGAACATTATTTCCTAAATCCAACAGTACACCCATGAAAACTAGGAGTGGATACTGCCATCCAGCGCCCCGCTTTGGCTACAACATTTTCGCCCCATTTTTTCAACTCCCCTTACCGATTGTTCCTCACACACACACGCACACACAGACCCATGGGGCGGCTGTACCGCCCATTTTGCGAATCACTGCACTAGACTAAAAAATTTCGTTTAAAATCTTGTGAAAATTTCTAGAACTAAAATAATGATCTCGAATTCTCTGCCCAAGTGTATTTACTTGTATATTTTCGAAGATTTTCATGGTATTATAATGTATATACAGTCGCGCCGTTACTGTAATAGTTGTAATGTTTTTTAGTTCGATTGAAAAAAATTATCGTTTGCTATTTATGAATAAAAGTGAAAAGTAACTCCAAAATTAAAATAATAAATTTGTATCTTTAAAAGTGTAAGTATAAAAATAATATCTCGGTTTCTTACAAATGAAGTTTGATGAGGGGCGCCTGTTATAAATTAAACTGGTTGTGTAAATGTATACTATATTAAAAACTTAAGTATTCGAATTTAAATTTTATTTTGAATAATACTGTTTAAAGATGTTTTAAGATTCAAGTATGAATGTAACTGAAGAAATATAAACGGCTTCATTAACATTTAATTTCAGGCTTTTATAGAAAAGACATAGAGAAAATTGGTGATGGTTAAAAATATGAAGTTGATATTAAGTGAGCTGAAATATGTACCCAATTTTTTAACGTATTCTAATTAAATTAAAATCATTGGGAAAATCAACGAGGGATGCAGGATGAGAATAGAATTACGTTCAATAGAAATGATATATATTTCTTTATTACCCACAAGGGGCTACACACACAGGGGACAAACAAGGACAGACATAGGTATTAAGTCGATTACATCGATCCCAGTGCGTAACTGGTACTTTATTTATCGACCCCTAAAGGATGAAAGGCAAAGTCGACCTCAGCGGAATTTGAACTCAGAACGTAGCGGCAGACGAAATACCTATTTCTTTATTACCCACAAGGGGCTACACACAGAGGGGACAAACAAGGACAGACATAGCTATTAAGTCGATTACATCGATCCCAGTGCGTAACTGGTACTTTATTTATCGACCCCTAAAGGATGAAAGGCAAAGTCGACCTCAGCGGAATGTGAACTCAGAACGTAGCGGCAGACGAAATACCTATTTCTTTATTACCCACAAGGGGCTACACACACAGGGGACAAACAAGGACAGACATAGGTATTAAGTCGATTACATCGATCCCAGTGCGTAACTGGTACTTTATTTATCGACCCCTAAAGGATGAAAGGCAAAGTCGACCTCAGCGGAATTTGAACTCAGAACGTAGCGGCAGACGAAATACCGCTAAGCATTTCGCCCGGCGTGCTAACGTTTCTGCCAGCTCGCCGCCTTAATAGTAATGATATAGTTCAATAGAAATGATATAATTAGGAAAAAGAATTGGAGTGGAAAGAAACATGAATGAAAAGACTTTCTCAATTTCTAGTGCATACATTTTTATCTCAAGGTGAAGCAATTCCTCTCACCGCTTTGTCCAGCACCATTTCGTCCTGACTTTTCTCTCTAGATTTTCCTCACTTGGCAAGCTAGACGTGACGTCGGCATATGTACATTTGAGAAGCTCGCGTAGCAACATCGATATTATGTATTAACATATTCGTATGTTCTTGCTTTTATTCTGTTATCTTCATTCCAACTTCTAATCTCTTAATTATATATGTCCAATATAGCACTTCTTCTCAAACCAAATATCTTTTGCTCTTCAGTACTTTTTCATTCACTTAATGTCAGTATTCACTTAATATAGTTGATAGGTTCAAGAGAAGTGCAAGTCAAGTGAACCAACAGAAGGTAAAACCAATGAAAAAGAAAAAAAGTTACTTTTGAATTTAGCAAACTTCAAACAAGTTCGCAGCTCGATCACTTTGTTTAATTTGTAGGCACCACTATCTCTAGCTTTATTTATTCATATGTCCTCATTCGTTACATCTTTTACTCAGCACCAGCCGAGAGGCAAATTATTCCTAGAAAATCTGAAAAGAAATATTTCGCGTTCCGTTTATACAAGAGAGATCAAATAGACAATAGTACAGAAGATAATAATTCGTGCTTATAAAATCCAATTTCTGTTTTAGTCTTCCCGCTCAAGGAGGCATAGTTCTATGAAGTAGACGATATAGTATCGTTTTCAAAGAAGCAAGCTGGCAGAACTGTTAGCACGCCGGATGAAAAGCTTAGTGGATTCCGCCGGGGTCGACTTTTCCTTTCATCCTTTCGGGGTCGATAAATTAAGTACCTGTTCCGTTCTGGAGTCGATGTAATAGACTGGCCCCTACTCTCCTATAAATTCGGGCCTTGTGCCTAGAGTAGAAAAGATATAGTATCGTTTATCAGCGTTGCTTATATTTTCTGAACGGCAAATGCAGCAAATTACAAAACGAAACAAAAGTGCTGTCTGAGAAATATAGACTTTGCGAATTATTTCATATCGGATTTATGAAAAAACTATGCTATATGAACCAGCGTTAAATATGAACTGTTTGGATATGATTTGATAAAAATTAACTTTTAGATATAAACAAGAGGTACGAACAACTATTACCGTACAACCGCCGCCTCTTCCTTTCATATTTATTTGCAAAATATACAGATACGGATGAAGAGTTTAAGTTCTTTTATTTTGTCTGTGAAAACTTCTGGAAGGTTTAATGTTATTTTAAACAGATTTTGTTAACGATCTTTTCCTAAAAGACCAACCGCAACCATCAATATTTGATGCATTTCGGTATACCGAACCAATGTTTTGAGTGTCATCATATTTCTTCATCACATCTCCCTCTCGCCTGTTAGATGTTTTATTCATTATGCCTCCTTTTTATAACGATACACAACATAAGCTATTTATCTCAACAGCATTCCTTTAAAATATATGTTTTCTAAATATAACCTTTTCAACGTCAATCAGCAGACCTAAAAGATGTTGCCGAAGAAACTTTCTACACATCTTCATATCCGTCACTGTGCGGTGTTTCCTTTGCAACTTTTGTTATTATATTTCTACTTTTCATACTTCTCTCACTTATCATTAAGTTCTCTTTCTTCCCTCCTCTCTCTCTCTTAATTCGCACTCTTCATCTTTATCTGTGAAATCGTTTTTCCTTTACCGCTCGTAATTGCTCTTTCTTACTTCCTTTTTATCTCTGTACAAATATTGTTTTCAATAAATAACTTTCAAATAAAAATTCCTTAAGGAAAATTTCATCGCCTATTCTTTTTCAATGAATTCCTGAATTTTTCATAGTTGACTACGAGAACTACGCGTTTTCTAACTTGCCCCTAGTTCACACTTGTCCAAATATACTGATGCATGCCGCAGCCGGTAAAGAACCCTGAAAAGTAATATATATACATGTATATGTGAGTATGTATAACAATATGCAGCATTTGGGGATTTTGTATGCTAGTGTGGTCATATCTCTGTTTATTTATATATGGATGGGTGGTGCAAGGACAACTTTTCTTCCAAGCATGCTATATGAAATGTTCAAACTTAATAGATTTTATTTAAGATTTTCTTCCTATTTCTTTGTTAGAATTGTATGTTTAGCTTAAAACAATTGCATCCCTGAATCTATTAGTCCATCTATGTTTCACGGGTGATGGGTGTTGGACTACCTCCTCTAAGCTATTGGAAGTCCATAGACAAATACGTGTGCACGTGCAGAGAAAGAGAGGGGCATTAGGAGAACGTGTGAAGAAGCGAAAGAGTACGAGAGGGATAGACATACAAATACAAAGATAGATAGATAAATGTATATATAGATATATAGATAGATAGATAGATAGATAGATAGATAGATAGATAGTAGATAGATAGATAGATAGATAGATAGATAGATAGATAGATAGATAGATAGATAGATAGATAGGTAGATAGATAGATAGATAGATAGATAGATAGGTAGATATATATATATATATATATATATATAAATATATATAATAGATATATAAATAGAGATATACATAGAGAGAGAGAGAGAGAAAGATAGAGAGATAGAGAGATAGAAACAGACACACATGTATGTGTGTGTGTTAATATGCACATATGTTTGTATGTATTAATATTATTAATATTATTTAGATGTATATATATATGAGTGTGTGTGTGTTTGTGTGAGTGTGTGTGTGTTTGTTTGTGTGTGTGTATGTGTGTTTGTACACACATCTGTGGATATTTCCATACTGAATACATTATTATTTGAATACAAGCAATATAGAAAAGCTTCGAGATAGTAATTTCCTCCAAGCGGAAAAAATCCCTGATATTGATGATATTATGAAATAGAATGCATAGCACACAGTGGTGAGAGAGAATTAATAAAGGAGTAGAATATCATCACTGAAATATCCTTTAAATGGGCTTTCCTAGAGATAAGCAACAATCGGCTCGATAAATAGGTCTTTGACAGCTGTGGTAGAAGTTCATTTAATGCCAATAATACTGTGGTGTTTTCCTCACACAAAGACTGGCCTAGGCATGTATGAACAGAATATTATACTTCAAGAGGGAAACGGGTCGAACAAAAACGATATAACAAGGCAAAATTATTTTTTAAAAAAGCTTCTTGTGCGTCGAATAAAGAAGTAGTGATAATAATCCCAAGTGACTTCTCTCAAGATAAACTTCTGAACAAAATCCTTCATTGCTGACAAAAATCATGAATTGGACATGTGATTCTTTCACAAAAATATGGGATGTATATGCGTGCCTATGACTGTTCATGTGTATGTTTAGTTGAGTCATGTGATTCTTTCAAAAATCACTCTAGGAAAAATATATATCGAATAATATTTTCTTCCAAATATAAAGTTATTTAACTCAAATTCATTAAAAGTAATTTTCATAGGTTGTTGTTTGGAGATTTTCCTGATATCTAATAAAAATAACACATTAGTTAATATAGTCTTAAACCAACCAAAAGAAATATAGGATGGTCATAGCTGGAACGCTTTTGACCTTAGATTTGCTCGATCACAGCAAATCTGAGGGTTAAAACAATAAAAGCTACAAAATCATCTACAAATTAAAAAGTTAAAAGATAAAATACCTAATATTGTGTGGTAACAAGCTTGTTTCCCAATCACATGGTTCCAGGTTCGGTAGCACCGTGTGGTTCTTTGGGTAAATATCTCCTACTATATCCCCGGAATTTGCTAGACGCAAACTGAAAAAAGCGCGTAGTATATATAGTATATATATATATATATATATATATGAGTGGTGTGATGTATATATTGTGTGTGTCTGTACGTTTCCATTTTCCCACCTTCACGCCTTGACAACCAGTGTTGACTGATGGAATAAGTACAAGGCTTAACAAAAATAAGCTAGACTCATTCGACTAATCATTTTTCAAGGCAGTGCCCCATCGTGGCCATGACTAAAACAAGTAAAATATAAATAAAATAACACTTATATTTCATTTTACTTCTAAACTTCTTCCAATATACCATAGGATTACTGAATCCTAAATAATAATCGATTCTAGTTACAGACTCTGTCTTAAAATTTCGTGGATGGGGATTTTCGATACTCGAATGGTATTCTATTTTACCGACCCTGAAATACCGAAAGTTAAAGTTTATCTCGGCGGAATCTGAAATCAGAACATAAAGGCAGCTACTAAATACTGCAACACGTTCTAACGATTCTAATAAACAATTTAACCGGCACGACTTCCACGCAATATTATCATTACTTACATTTTACCGATTCTAGCCATTTGCCGTGTAGTGTTTTCAAATTTTGGTAGTAATTTCAGGGACAGACCCCAGTGCTCTATTGGAACTTATTCTATCTACTCCGAATGAGGGAAAAAGCAAAGTCGACCTCGGCTTAATGTTAACTCAGCACTTCTCATTCCTACTTCGCTTTCCTTTGCAAGTGAAATTTGAGACCAATTTCATGGGGACATTGCCAAAAATATCATAGTCTGTCTTCAGCCCTTTAGGTTTAATCCATCACTAGAGAAAATGTATATTTTTTAGTAAAAATTGGTTTTAAATTGTTTTTCTATTTTTAATATATTTTCTTTCAGACGAAACATAAGCAGTTTTCTTGGTCAGCAATAAATATCCGTTGCTAGGTATATCGGAATGCATCGACATTACTATAGCCTTGTACTATGCTTTGTGAACTGTATAAAACGGGGAAAAATCGTCCTACAATAAAATCAGCTCACCAATACTGGCTTTGAAAGTTCAAAGAAAATTTTTAAAAAGAGATAAATTCCGCATAATTTTGGTAAGTTTATTCAAACCAAGCAAGGAATTAAGATATATTCTAACAACGCACATGCACTCGCACGAGCACATGTGCGAGCGCGCATACACACAGTCCCACACGCACGAACGCATACACACACACACACATACACCGTACACACACACGCACAGACACACATACACACATACAACTCCGCACACGCACAAACATATCTATATATGTGTATGCTCGTATACCTATTTATGTAGTTATGCACTCACACATGCATTTATGTATGTATGTATGTATGTATGCATGTATATATATATATATATATATATATATATATATATGTGTGTGTGTGTGTGTGTGTGTGTGTGTGTGTGTGTGTGGAGGCGCAATGGCCTAGTGGTTAGGGCAGCGGACTCGCAGTCGCAAGATCGCGGTTTCGATTCCCAGACCGGGCGTTGTGAGTGTTTATTGAGCGAAAACACCTAAAAGCTCCACGAGGCTCCGGCAGGGGGTGGTGATCCCTGCTGTACTTTTTCACCACTCTTTCACCCACACTTTCTTCTGTTGGCCTGCTCGCTTAGCCAGCGGGGTGGCGTCATTCGAAGGGTAAAACATTGTGAACGCATTGTGACCAGTGATGTGTAACAACATCTGATGGTCTGGTCGTTACGTGATTACGTGATATATATATATACATACACACAAGGAATTTTCCTTAGATCATACTAAGTTTTAAGAAGGAAGAGAAGGAAGGACGCATTTGATAATATAGTCCTAGATACACTGTAATTAGAAAAAAAAAATGATATGGTTATAGCTGGTATGCTCTTTATGATATATTTCTACTTGACAATGGTTGGCTTGGAGTGAAACAATAATTAGGATTTCTTTCCTTTTCTTGAGTCTGCTAACCATTAATCTATGTTGTTGGCTACATTTTATTGTGGAGAAAGACTTTATGTTTATCATCATTTCTTTCCCTTTTGTTCCATTTACAACAAAACGAATCTATCTCTCTGCCCTTAGTCATGAAAGCAACCTTTAATAAAGGTGCATTACAAAACCCTAAAAGCTTCATATCCTCTTTGTCATGTGTCATAACTGTAGTTTCCACATAGCCCAGAAAGTTCCTTTCTACAGCTAAAATGTCCTCTTGCATTCTGAGGTAGAAAAAAACAAATGCTTCTTTGGTTTTAATTGTTATATTTATTCAAATTATTTCTGTTGTACAACATAATACTATCTATTTGCAAAATTGTTGATATTTCGGATGTAAAAGTTATCAGGTTTCGAAGCAAAGAAATGTTCAATAACATGTTCAACTTCGTCACGATTACAGTGGTTCCCTATGCTGTTACACTGATCTAAATAGATGGTAACCATAGTCAGAACAGTAGGGAGTATGAGGCAAAACCTCCATATTTAGTACCATAATATTTTCCTGATAGTAACACAGGAAATATTTCGCGCTAAAAAGGCAATACGTATTCTTGCATTATCGTTTAAGAGCCACAACATTTTACGACTAACCATTGATGCGTTGTCTGTTAATTTTCTACAATATTCCAGTTGAAGCAGAAGATTTTGTTTTGGTTCAACACTTCATGACAGACAACACACTTTTTTTTTATATATTTATGGAAAATATTTTTTTATACTCATTGAAATGCTCAAGTATACAATTTGATTAAAACAATACACATTGTTCACACGATACACGAATTTCAATGTTTTCTCACAATAAATACAAAATTAGACTCCAAATTTTTGAAGCGATATGTACGAACACCCATGTACGAACATCCATGTACAAACATCTCAGTCACTTCTTAACTGGTGCTACTCAAACATAATACACACAAAACAAATAATACACACCACCATACGCGCATGCATACACACCTATTTATATACATACGTATGAATACATACAAATTATATTATATGTATGTGTGTGTTATACATACATGTAAATATGCGTGTATGTATAGTAGTAGTAGTAGTTGTAGTAGTGGTGGTGGTGGTGGTGGTAGTAGTAGTAGTAGTAGTAGTAGTAGTAGTATGGTAGTGTGTAACCGATGTGCTTGTATTTATATGAGATGTTATATCTTTTGCTGCATATGTGATTATATATGCAAACAGTGGAGGACAATCATATTTCATCCTTAATTAGAAACAAACATAAGAGTGGTTTTGTTCACTACACACACAAGCACCCACTCACGCACATACATACACACATATATATGTATATATGTGAGTGTGTATATATGTTTATGCATGTATACATATATATATATATATATATATTATATAATATATATATATATATATATATATATATATATATATATATATAATATATATATATACATGTACGTATATACATAAGTGCATACGTATAATACGTTGCTGATAATGGCGTTCAATATCTGTCGTATTCTTTTCTTTACTTGAGGGACTACTAATAAAATAATATAAACATGATGGGGCTTTATTACGTTACCAGATAGCTTGAAATTAACATCCTCTAGATGGCTTTATAAGCATCTACTATGCACATAAAGAGTATGTGGATATTTAGGAATGCATCTTTATGTGTGTATAGGTGTGCATATATGAGAACTTTTGTGTATTAATGTGTTTCCTAAATAGATATTTACGTATGGTCTTATACATATTTGCGTATTAGGTCGGCATAAACGGCTAATTTTTATAAAACCATGAGGGTGTTGTTGTACAATTATACTTAATAGAATAACAAAATTACAGAAAAGAAAGTGAAACGAATTGTAAAACGTTGGATGTACAACAATTTCTGAAATATAATAGAAATTAGATATGTAATCATTGAAAAAGAATAAAGATAAATGGCTGAAAGCAATATATGAATAAATATAAATATATATATATATATATATATATATATATATATATATATAATATATATATAGCTTCTGTGTTCCTAGCACATATTTCGCCTTAATGTACTGATATATGAAAAATATATGGCTTGTGCTAGAAATACCAGCGAAAAAAATATTATTTATTTTATCGCAATTTGATTTGTACATATTTCTCGATAAATTTTGAGCGCTAGACGATATACCAGAAATCCCTAGTTTTGTCGGGACGTTCGGAGTATGCGCAGTGATTGATTAGTTAGAGAGAGTAAATCATTAGAAGCACATGCTTCTAGTGAGTTAGGATCTCAGAACAACAGGGCTCTTACCGATGAATTCTCCCTGAGCAAATAAATTATCTTATTGATGAAAAGAAAGAAACTGCAGTCTAAGAGTAACCGAGTTAGTAAATGTTTTTATCTTCATTTCACTAAATTTATCTACCTTCTGTGTCCTAGCACATATTCGCCTTAATGTACTGATATATGAAAAATATATGGCTTGTGCTAGAAATACCAGCGAAAATAATTATTTTTATTTTATCGCAATTTGATTTGTTTATATATATATATATATATATATTATATATATATATATATATATATATATATATATATATATATATATATTATATATATATATATATATATTACAATATATATATATACATATAATATATAATACATATATATATATATATTATATAAATTAGAGATAAAACCACTATTAGGCAAATCATACAATGAAAAACTTAAGCCAATACATAAGATTATTTAATTTATATTATTTAATATATAACAAAATTATTAAAAAAATATAATTAATATAACACTACGATCGTTTCATGGCTGTTAATTTCTTTAAATTTAAATTTAAAGAAATTATTAACAGTCATAAAACGATCGTAGTGTTATATTAATTATATTTTTTTAATAATTTGTTATATATTTAAATAATATAAATTAAATAATCTTATGTATTGGCTTAAGTTTTCATTGTATGATTTGCCTAATAGTGGTTTTATCTCTAATTTAATATAATATAATATTTTACTATAAAATTGGATTCAATCCTAAATCTGATTTTTCCCTGTAAGTTTGGATTTATTCCCTAATATTTATTATATGTATATATACATATATATATATATATATATATTATATAACATATATATATATATATGTTTATATATATGTATGTATATATACATGTATGTACGTATGTATATATACACACATATATACGAGGGCTGATCAATAAGTGCCCGGACGGCTGCCATGGTAACAGAGATAAAACACGCAGTATGAAACTACTTAGCAAAGATTGACTTTTAACTCTGCTGTCTATGCGTACTAGGTTTTACAAAAGTGCTTGGAAGGAAGGTGTGTATCGTGTGATCGTCGCATTGACCATGACAGAGTAAGTTATCAGGCGATACCTGCTCACATGCATAATACGAAATAAATCTAACAGTGTGATTAAAATCTAGTCCAAGAATAAAAGATATGCACTATCCATATGGGATATTGCTAGTCGACATTTTAAATTTGTTTGCGTGTCTGGGTGTCTGTGTTCATCTATCTCTGTATTTTGATGTATATATGTATATTGATGCTTTAGTATGCGTATATACTGTTGTGAAATAGTTTAATTGTTAATGTATTAATTGTATTAATCGAATTATATTTTATATAATTAATGATAATGTGTATTTTGAATACGCTCTTCGATACAAAGTTTTTCCTCGATTTTTATAATTTATAATTTATATTGAATTTATTTATTTTGTTTATTTTGTTTATCGTATACTTAAGACCGTTATTTGAAAGGAGCAATAAAACAAAACTATTTTTAAAGGGTTATCCTTTAACTAGTTTTGATCAAATTGTTAATTTTGTTCTATTTAACAAAACTGTCCGACGAACAGGAACGTGAAACTCTGAGTAACAGCTTTTGTTATATTTCTGCTGCTTTTAAATAACGCATATTACTCTGCCTCTGGTATTTGAGTACTCTTTTTTCCACCTTGTTTCTCATTTATGTGCTTACTCCAGTGTATGTGTATAATATATATATATATATATCAAAAGGATGTGTTGTAACACTATTCCTCGTATACAAAAAAACATAACAACAATCCGACATACCCCTATCATCAGATATCATTATAGTTTCGAGACCTGGGCAGAACCAAACAATCAGACGGTGTCAATAGTACTAAAAGAAGTGTTATTTGGTAACAAACATACCAAAAAGCATCATAACTTTCAAACACATTTACCCTATGTACAACAGTATTCAGTCTAAATATAGGCAGGGTTAAACGTTAACTTTAAAATTAAACTACAACATGAAACACATAAATCTATGTAAGTCTGTATCGATATTAATAGTAAACCACAATATCTAAATTATATACTAAATTGCGACCAATCTTTTTGTAGAAAAATGGATCGAAAATGCTGCAAATTGTTTATTAGAAGAGGTGTATGAGTTCTCATGCTGATGAAGAGGCTGGGGAAATTGTAAAGAATGCATACAGTTAAAGACTTTATGGGATCTATCTGCAACTATGCTTAGGTTGTTTTCACAATAAATTTCTTCTTTACCAATGTCGTAGAAGGCATGACAGTCCCATAAATCGCATTTACTGAGGTCAATCAATATACATTAATCTGAGACTGAAATAACCAGAATTGAAATATTACGATATTATAGTGTTTGGCTAATAGTGTTTTTAGTTCAAAACCCATCGATCTTGAAGTTAACTTCTTGACATAGGGTCAGAAAATAACTCCCAGTATCATAGTGCGACATAAACATGTAGTAACTTAACTCGCTTCCCTCTTTTGTAGTATTTTATAATCCATTCATGTTTTCGAGTGCTGTCTGTTCTTTTAGTGTATATTAATTTATGTTTTAGGTAAATATAGTAAGTGAACACAATTTTTATCTATAACCAACACCAGCTGCTGATTTCATAGTCACACTATTACTCTTCGTAGCAGAAATTATGTTACTTTTAATTTAAATAGATACCATCTGAAATAATTTCTCTTAAAATTTTATGAATGTGAGAAACAAAACAATACCACACCATTTAATTATCTATTTATACGAGAGTTGCCGAAGGCGTGAGATCTTAAATCATTGACGTTATTTAAATTCGTAAAAAAAAGCTTAGAAAAAAGGGGATTTTTTTTGCAAGGCAAAAAAAAAAAACATGGATTCACGTTATTCATTTCTTTTGTCATCACGTATTAAACTGTATTGAAATCAATCTAAAGCATGTTAATCTCCGTCTAATATTGATAATTGAGGTTATAAAACTCACATAGTAAGCAATGAAATCTTACAATGATATACATCTTACAGAAATATTGCTTGATATATTCGGAAAAATTATATGAGATTTATTTGTCATGAAACATTCTATATCCAGTTCAATTTACACATACCAAGTAAGTTCCACCAAAACTAATTTGATAATGAAGCATCTCAAATTCTTTCTGAAAAATGTTCAAAACTAATAAGAATCTAACCTTATTCAGAAAATGGAGAAAAGCTATTAATAGATATGTAGAGTTGAAATATATTAGTCAATGCATCATCCTTCATCACCTATAACGCTATTCCTAAGCTAGATGGTGGTTTCACATCGGACTTGGCAAACGCCACGGTAATATCTCATATAAAAATAAAAGGTGATCATTTATACAAAGACAGGATATCTTCAAAAAATACATGACCTCTATGTGTGTGCGTGTGTGTATCAATGTTTGCATATTAATATGTCTATGGATACCCTAGCTTTCCGCCCATCATTACACTTTCATGAGGAGATAAAATTGTATAGATTCAGTGTCCTTGTGTTTTGTATCATTGATATAGAGAAAAAAAATTAAATTATGAAGGATAAATATATTTCGAAATGACCAATTATTGTGTATGTATGTATATATGTATGCATACATATACATCTACATATATATATGTATGTGTATATTACACACACACACACACACACACACACACACATATATATATATATATATATATATATGTATCCCAAAACAATGTTACTACACACAAACTTTTATAACATTTTTCTAACATGACGATTTAAATATATTCTTTAACCATATAACACACAAGTCTTCTGTGGTTTTTAACTCTATTTAATATATATATATATATATATATATATATATATATATATGTTTCCGTCCACCAAATCCACTCAAGAGGCTATGGTCGACCCGAATCTATAGTAGAAGACACTTGCCCAAGGTGTCAAGCAGTGGGACTGAACTCGGAACTACGTGGCTGGTAAACAACCTACTTACCACACAGCCACTCCTGTGATATTGTTGTCCAACAACGCAATGAAATATTTGAAACTAGAAAACTTGTCGGCAGAAAATTAGAATACATTTTTTCGAAAGAATTTCAAGAGAGGCCTAAACCAGTAGGTCAAAATTGTGTATTAATGATTTTTCGTATTAAAGAACAATGCTAGTGATTTTAAGGAGACGGGAAGTAATTGATACAATTGATAACATTATCTTAAAGTGATACATTATTTTATCGACCTCGAGTGGGTAGAAGGCAAAACTCTCTTGCGAATATTTGAACGTTAAAAAAAACAGGATATATACGACAATGCATTTTATCCCACACTATACTACTTATCGCAAAAATATAGTTATTCATGAATATCGTTTCACTGAAAAATACTTATATTCTTTTAATTTCAATGAAAGTTTGGAAGCGAATGTCTCCCCAGACATGCTACTTTTGTCAATGGCATGTCAGTTTCGAAATGAACAAAATTCTTGAGATTATTTTACATTCTCATTCAGAGATCGTCACTGTTTCCAAGAGGTATTTGATTATTATTCACTTGAATGAAAGATAATTTTAATTAATCAGGAACATTAATTGCATGCTTCATAATACATAATAGATATGCATTCCTCTTCTGTGTCTCTTTTTTTCTCTCATACACGCATACTACACACACATACACAAAGGTGCGACGCACATCACGTTTATATAAGGTGTTTGTCTGTGTAAGTATGTGTTGTATGTATGTACGAATGCATATGTATATATATGTATAATATATATATATATATATATATATATATATATATATATATATATATATTATATATTTATATATATACATATATATATATACATATTATTATATATATATATACATATATATACATATATCATACATATATAAATACATATATACATATACACACAAGATATATGTACATATATATACATACACTTATATACACCTACACACATGCATATATGTATACGTACATATATATATGTGTGTGTGTGTGTGTGTGTGTGTGTGATTGTGTGTGTGTGTACGTACATGCATACATAGATACATGTATATATACATATATACATATATATAATGGAAAAATTGAAAATTAATGAAACCATTAGAAGTTTTAATACTGGAAAAAAAGAAATTTGAATTTATAAACTACAAACATATAATAAAATTTTGGTCATTGGTGTATAAAATCAGTGCATGAGAAACAAAGTAGAATAAGCCTGTAATTGAAGTGTAAAGAGAAAGAAAACCATAGTAAAACACGAACACTGGCTTGTATTTTTTACCATGTCTCTTTTTTTTTTGTATATTTCTATTTCAAAAGCTCTTATCAAAGAAATGGCGGCCGTGCTAGCTCCGTCTGCACAGATCAAAATAACTAATCAGTTGCTTTTCAGACGCTAACATTGGTTAGAAATGAATGCAGCACGTGCACCTGATAGTGTGGAATCCGCAATCAGCGAACCTCAAATCGTATATTGTGTCAGCAGACGGATTAAGCTTTCTTTTCAATTATGATAGCTTCTTTGAAAATTATATAAAAATTACTTCTGAAAATAAAGAATTTAATAATTAAAAATCCAATAATTAAAAAACATATTAAAAATTTAGATGTGGATATAAGAAATTCAACAGAATTTAATATTAAAAAGATTAAAGTTCTCTTTTTATTTCTTAAAAGCTGAAAGTATTCAAGTGGTTTTAAAAATTATGATTCAAGAATAAAATGAAAAAAAACTAACAAATCAAAACTTCGAAAAATGAAAATAGATGATATATAAACAGGGGCGAAATAATGAATGAAGTTAACGGGTACTGAGAATATGTAAGCACGATATACCTTGTATTCAATATTTCTGGGTTATGACCCCATTTTCAGGAAAATAAACGTGTGCTGCCGATGTGCGTGTGTGTGAGAGTGCGTGGAGTGGACATGCGCGGAAAGTTGTTCATATAGCATCCAGCTAGCTTCAAGTAACTCTCTTCTGTTGTCGATCTCAGGTTTCTTTTGGTATATGAGGATGGTCTCAGAGATTCTAAGGTTGCCCTTGTTCCGCTGTGTTGCCTTGAGTACACTGTGAATTCCCGGATCTGGCATTTCCGCAGATGTTTCTCCACGGAAGTGTCTGTCTGCATGTGTTCCTTAATGCGTACATGCAGTTTTCTTAACATAATTTTATGTTCTTGAAAATGGGGTCATAACCCCGAAATATTGAATACAAGTTAAGTCTACATTAGTTCATATATTTGTTTTCTCGTAATTTACTTTGCTTATTGTGTATATATATAGATATGTATTTATATACACGTATATATATGTATACATATGTATATATACATGTATATATATGTATATATGCATGTATACATGTATATATATATATATGCCTATATATATATATATTTGTGGGTATATATATATATAATATATATATACATTTCTATATACGTACATATACTTATCTATGTATATGTATACATATATATGTATATATACGTATATATATATATATATGCATATGTATATACATATATCTATATATCAATACATATATGTATGTATATATGTATATGTACATGTATATATATGTATATATATATAAAAAAACATACTCATACATACATACATACATATATGTACATACCTACATCTATATGTATATATACATGCATATTAATATATGAGTACAGGACACCACAAATAAACGTGGAACACAACGAGAAACGAAAACATAAAATCAAACAAGGAAACGGACTTGTTTTAACAACGAAAAAGCAGAATACAAGACAAACAATACAAGGAATATTCCCCTTCATCAGCTGCCCCTGGTTCGACTCAATGTGTGTTTCGAAGGTAAGGGCAGAACACGATCCGGTCGAAATAGCCCTTCCTGCAAAATGAATTAAATAAAATTATTTTGCAGAGGGGTAAAAAAAAGTGACAAGAACAGGACGTAAAAGCAATACAAATGAAGAAAAAATCAGTACATATATAGAATAAAAACAGGACAAGGAAACCAACTATAAGGGCTTTTTTTAAGCCTACACGGTGGAAAAATTCGTTGGAACGTATTCTGAAGATCGACTTGCGGAAGACAGTAGAAAGTTGGTGTTGACTTTAAAAAAAAAGCCCTTATTGTTGGTTTCCTTGTCCTGTTTTTATTCTCTATGTATACTGTTTTGTATTGTATCTTTCGTTGTTAAAAAAGTTTGTTTCCTTGTTTGATTTTATGTTTTCGTTTCTCGTTGTGTTCTACGTTTATTTGTGGTGTCCTGTACTCATATATATATATTATATATATATATATATATATTATATATTATATATGCATGTATATATACATATAGATGTAGGTATTATATGACTGAAGGCATCGCGTCAATTTCTTATTCTCCAAGTAAGTTTTTATTAGGTATATATATATATATATATATATACATGTATATGCATATATATATATATAGATGCACATATATATATATACATATATATATGTATGTATATATAGATACATGTATATATATATATATATAAATGCATGAGATATGCATTGTTGAATTTTTTTATTACACTTATTCCAAGAATACATACTTAAATTTTATATATCTTCCATGAAAAGTGGATGTATTTGAAATTTCAAATGGAGTGCTTGCCTTCCCCTCTTCCTATAGAAGTAGGGACACACAAACTCACAGATGTTGAGCTTTATAAAATTTACACACACACACTCATACACACACACATACACACACACATACACACACACATATATATATATATATATATATATATATATATATATATATATATATACATATATATACTGTTGCATCTTAGTAGGATAATTAAACCAATACAATGGCAAAAGGGCGGGTTTATTATCACTTCTTTATTGTTAGTCAGTTGTTTATATATCCAACTAAAGGGACGCATTCAAATACGTTCACGCATGCGCACCAGGAACTCCACCTATGAATCCTCACTTTGATGACAAGGAAGTCTCAGCAGATCTGAGACCAAACAGACTTGGACAAAAAGAAAACCCGAACCATTGACGACATCATGGTTGGCACCATGGATGGCCAATACTCACTAACAAACACACATGCAGGCAGATGAACGAGTGCACTCATACACACGCACACACACACACACATACACACACACATACACATAGACACACTTCGTTTATTCTCGCCATACCATTCCCTTGGAAGCAACCGCACATCTACACTCACATGTAGAAGTATACCTATTGGTAAGAGACTAATTCTCAGATATATACTCAGATATGTACTTCCGAAGAACCTAAGAGACATGCATGGGATGGATGCAGATGTCTTTAAAATGAAACTGTATCTCTTCTTGTCAGGTATCCCAGATGAACCAACTTCATGGCAGGAGGTGCAGATGAGGGCAGCTGCATCGAACTCTCTCATGCACCAAATGGCAGTTGCTAAAAAGCATTCGTGAAGTAAGATCATGTAGCAACACCAAATGGCGGTGCCCCAGCATGGCCACAGCTCGTGAGCTGAAACTAGATAAAATAAAATTAAAAACAATAAATAAAAATAAATATACGTCATTCATGACGTCACGAATAGCGACGAAAGGATTTTGACAAAGAAACAAGCGATTGATTGTTTAACCAACACATTAAACAAACCATCGATTAATTAGTTGGTTAGATATTTAATCAATAGACTGAAATTATAGAAATAACAGTGAACCAGCGCGTGGGTTTATTTTTATCGGCGTAACGACCCTCTCAATATACAAAATTTGTTTCAGCACACGAATTCACATGAAGAATCCCGAGAAACGAAATACTAGACGAAGTATATTTATATGTCTGTGTGTGTGTTTAAGGAATTACTGGAATATACGAATGCGTATTTAGTGGATGGTTCAGAAACTTCCAAATGTGATAATGAAAGATACAATGTAGGTAAAAGAAAAGACATTTTCAACCTGTTACATGCCTCAGTTTGGTACGGAAGTTGATAACAGATACTTCCCCAAAATATTAGTCATTTCATACAGAACAAATTATTAACTTTGGATTAATTAGTCGCAGGAAGAGCTCGAAAGGACTAAAGGTCATTTGATTATTTGGAGAATAGTAAGGATGAACTGTAAGTAGGAAAATAGTAATTGAGGCATGGAGTAGGGAGTGGCACTCATTTTAGAATGGTAGTGTCACATAAAATGTTTAACATA
>NC_043005.1:8550019-8557519 GCF_006345805.1 Octopus sinensis | reverse complement strand
AATACTAGCTTAAGGTGACCCGCTCTACGCGCGGGTAAGAGTGTGGTTGTTATTTTCGGCGCGTAAAAAGCACCATCCGAACGTGGCCGATGGCAGCACCGCCTTGACTGGCTTCTGTACCGGTGGCACGTAAAAAGCACCAACCAATCGTGGCCGCTGCCAGTGCCCCTCCCCCCGTGGCACTTGTGCCGGTGGCACGAAAAAAGCACCTATTACAATCACGAAGTGTTTGGCGTTAGGAAGGGCATCCAGCTGTAGAAACACTGCCAGATCAGACTGGAGCCTGGTGCAGCCTCTTGGCTTCCCAGACCCCGGTCAAACCGTCCAACCCGTACTAGCACGGAAAACGGACGTTAGACGATGATGATGATGATGATGATTCTCCCTCTTTGTTTCTCTCTCCCTTTCCCACTCTCTTACTCTTCCCTTCTCTCGAACTCTCCCTCGCTTTCTCTTACTCTCTATCTTTATCTATCTCTCTCCCATTTATAAACAACAAAAGATCTTGAGTAAGTTGAGAAAGAAAGTAGTTTGAAAGATCAATCATAAATATCAGGCAGTGACAACGGAAAGGTCTGCTTCAAGGCAGAAAGCAAAACACTAACATTTAAAAGGGACAGACAAACTTGCGAGCTGAATAAAAATAAAAGAAATATTGGAAACCAAAGTTTGAAAGGATAGAATCTGAGGATAGTAGAGTCACCATGGCTGGCATTTCTTAACGACAGACAGTAACATAGTGGCAGTTTAACGACTGGCGTAAAATTTTTAACTTGATGTAAAAGAAAATTTCTAAACACCAAGCTTTGAAGTGATGCTTTCTCACGACAGTAGACTCACCATGGCAAGCATTCAAAACTTCTTCATCATGGACGGCAACACATTGAGGATTTAAAGGCTGGCGCAAATTTTTTAGCTTCATGTAACAGAGAATTCCTAAATACCCGCTCCAGTAAATTTTAATCCCCTTCAAGCTCCATTTAGACCTCTTTGCACATTTTGGTTCATATAACCCGATTTCATTCGGGTCTACTCGGGTCACATTTTATAAGATGAGGAATTTTGTCCTAGAGGTCACGTCTTTCATTTGAGGAGAAAAATAGTTGCCATGCAAACTCGCCAGCACTTTTAACATATGTGTGCATATTTTCAGCACAACCGACCACATAATGCACACATTATATATATATATATATATATATACACGCATTATATATGTGTGTGTGTGTGTGTACGCATTATATATACAAATGTATACAAATTATTTATATATATATATATTAAATTAGAGATAAAACGACTATTAGGCAAATCAAACAGTGAAAAACATAAACGAAAACATAAAAATAAAAATATAATATACAAAATATATAAAATATAAAATTTAAAAATTAAAATTATTTAAATTTAAAATTAAAATTATTAATTTATATTTATGATTTTTTTAAAATATATATAACTATCAAAAAGTATTAAAAAGTGTAATATACATATTTATATATAGAACACACACACATATATATATATATATATAAATTAACCCAATACATATCTGATTCATAATATTTGTTCTCATGATTGTGTGGTGGTGGTGGCGATGATAATTCTGTCTATGAATGCAGACAGACGTAGAGACAGAGAGTGTGAAAGCGCTGTCGAAGGCGGTGAGGGGGAGATATAGAATGCTGTTTGACGACGTTATAAAGAGGAATTGAAGGGGGGTTAGACGCTGTTAAACGACGTTATATATAGAAAGTGATGGGAAGGGAGGAAAAAGAGTGAGTGACGGAGGAAGACAGATACATAAAAGAATGAGAGTAGACTTGTCAAAGTGCGTTTTTGGCCCTAGCAACGACACCTTTTAAGATGGGGATTTCTAACCTAGCCCACTGGCATCCTCACCTCATTTTATATGTTTCTGTAAATTTTGGAGTCAATCCGACGGGATCTAGTGGCCTTTAATCCGTTCTCAATGCCAAAACCAGACAAACAAACAAACAAACTTTTCGCATTTCAGATTTATAATATAGAGATTAAATCGGGAGCCTCATCGGGATCTTTGCAACAAAATAGATTCCAATGAAGCGATCTAAGAGCCAGACGGTCGGGTGAAACTGAAAAGCATACTATCTCAGTGATTTCCATAACTTGAATCATTTCAACCGCTGCAGTGGCAATTCTGGATATATTTCGCACGTATTATACCTTATCTACTTAGCATAGACTTCACCACGCCAACTGGGGCCACACCAACTCTCATCCTGGCATGACGAAACATAAGTAGAATCGAACTTTAATTACAAACACTACTATATTTAATTAAAGCACTGCGACATATAACATACTGTATTACAATCTGTTTCGGTATTACTATATACTATTACAACATTTACTACCAATATAACGACTGTAATTTTCCTCTAATCACCCAATATAAAGCATCTCATACGCTACACCATAAAAACTACAAGCATCACCCCGTAAATACTGAAAACACTATCATCATTAATAAAACCTCCACCTCACTGGCATTACCAAAACTTTAATCCCCAGAATCACTGGTAAAAATCACCCAACACCACTACTACTAAATCTACCAGTTCAACCACTCCAAACATCGATATACTAAAGTACTACCACCACCCCCGCCATCAATTACAATAGCAATACAGCCATCACAAGTAAATCTCATACCTCGACCAGTCATACCACCATCGCTACTTCAGACCACCACCAAATGCAATATCACTTGTAGAACCGCCTCCACCGCCACTACCATTCCTATACTACTGCACATTATCGCTGTTTATGCTACAGTCTAAGAACTGCTTTTATCTTCAGTCTAAGCTTCATTACATCTGTCTGATAGATGATTCCACAAATCCCTCTCATTCACACTTGCACACACATACCTCTTCTACCACCTCTATCCCTCTCTGCCTCCTTCTCCCCAGTCTTTCTCACATTACTCCCTCTCTCCCAGTCTCTCTCTCCTTCTCCCTGTTTCTCTCTCCTCCACCTTCTCTCGCTCTTTTTCTCTCTTTCTATCTCCCCCCTCTCTCTCTCTCTCTCACTATGTGGCATTCAGCGTATGTATTTATCTACCCCTACATCTTATTTCCGTTCATCCCTTAAACACTCTCCCAGTATATTTCTCATCTTTCTCCCACGCACACACCATCGCTCTCTCTCCCACTCTGTCGCTTTCTCTCTTTTTTTTGTCTCCTCTCCTTCCTTCTCGCCTCCCCCCACTTTCTCTCTCTCTCTCTCTCTCTCTCTATGTCTCTTTACTTTTACTGTCTTATCTCTCTCATTCTCATAGACATTACACACACACGGCTACTACCACCCAACTACCACCAGTATCCTCACCACCATCATCATCACCACCACCACAACAACATTCAGCATTGTCTTCCCCTCATCATCATCATCATGATCACCATCAGCAACAACAGCAGCTTTGTTATTATCATCATCATCATCATCATCATCATCATTATTATTATTATTATTATTATTATTATTATTATTATTATTATTATCATTATTATTATTATTATCATTATTATTATTATTATTATTATTGTATCATTATTATTATTATTATTATTATTATTATTATTATTATTATTATTATTATTATTATTCATTACTAATATTTCGGCGAAGTCGTCTGATTTTCATCCTCTTTTAGTCGATAAAATATTGAAAAATTATTATTTAGTTAGTAGAATCGATAGAGAACTAGTAATATCTCCTTAAATTTTGAGTTCAGTCCACCGCCTACCGAAGCTATACACTCCAGTGATTCTACCGCAGTACTACAAGATAAGAAGCTAGTTTGGATTTTTGAATGCAACTATTCACTTCTTATTTCTTTATTGCCCACAAGGGGCTAAACATAGAGGGGACAAACAAGGACAAAGTGATTAAGTCGATTACATTGATCCCATTGCGTAACTGGTACTTAATTTATCGACCCCGAGATGATGAAAGGCAAATCGATCTCGGCGGAATTTGGACTCAGAACGTAGCAGCAGACGAAATACTTATTTTTTTTACTACCCACAAGGGGATAAACAAAGAGAGGACAAACAAGGACAGAAAAACGGATTAGGTTGATTATATCGACCCCAGTGCGTAACTGGTACTTCATTTATCGATCCCGAGGTCGACTTTGCCTTTCATCCTTTCGGGGTCGATAAATTAAGTACCAGTTACGCACTGAGGTCGATGTAATCCCTTTGTCTGTCCTTGTTTGTCCCCTCTATGTTTAGCCCCTTGCGGGCAATACAGAAATATGAATATCGTACAACTCCTTGGTTAGTTTTCCAAACACCTAACACCAATCACACCTACCACGTATACAATGTTCATAATATCATCGCAATTACTACCTCCTACGTCACATTTACAAACTCCGCCATTATTGCTCCCTGCCAAATTGACGACACCACCACCACCATTATTAACACTACAACCTATACCACCTTTACAAAGGTACTCCACCACTACCACCACTTACCACATTGATATCACAATCATCATCACCATTGACACTACCACTTATACAAACTTCACGACTGAACTTTTACAGCACCCACTCCCCCTGTGACACTATTAATACAACCACCTACACCAACGTCTACAACATCTCTTGGATATTTTCGGTTTTCTAGCGGTGTCATATGAAATTGTCACCCATAATTATGACCCTAGTATCGATCTATTGCATTTCAATCTGTTAGGGTTAGTTAGGGTTAGGGGTGGGGGGAAGGGTATCTTTTTTTCTTCACAATTAAATAAACCCAATCTGTTTCTTAAACGAGAGACATTTTCATACGGCACACAAGTTTTTTTACCTCAATAGACGTCAGTGATTGGTTGAAATTGCAGAAATTGAAGGAAAAAAACAACAAATATGTTACAACTATAGAATTTTCTCAATAAAGCAAAGAGAAAAAGATGTTTTATAAAGACATTCAACCAGTATATGAAGTTGAAAAGTGTTTAGTTACGTGGAAATTATTTAAAAAAAACTGCCCTTCAAACCGAAAAGATCCCATCACTTCGAGAACACCATGTCACCAACACTACTAAGCTACTACTACTACACCTGCTGCTGCTGCTGATGATGATGATGTTGCTTCTGCCACTGCTGCTAAATCATAGTTGGCTGAGAATACATTTCATTGTTCGAAGATTTTATAAATGCTGACAATTGAGTTCGATCCTACCTTCTCATCCATCACATAAACTCTGCACTACAACTGTCTTTTCTGCTACTAAATGATTTGCTACGAGAATTTGTTACGCATCACCGACATTCATTGACAAGTTAGGGTTTCTTCCCACATGCTTCTTCCACAGCGATACATCAATGCATTATCTGAATGAAATTTTTTTAACAATAAAACAAAGCATCAGGGGGAAATTAGAGCAAATTTGAACAATCATAGAGTTCTATGTTATTTTTCCTTTCACCTTTTTTTCTTTATGCTTATCTATATATACACACATGCATACATACACATACTCTTTTACTCTTTTACTCTTTTACTTGTTTCAGTCATTTGACTGCAGCCATGCTGGAGCACCGCCTTTAGTCGAGCAAATCGACCCCGGGACTTATTCTTTGTAAGCCCAGTACTTATTCTATCGGTCTCTTTTTGCCGAACCGCTATGTGACGGGGACGTAAACACACCAGCATCGGTTGTCAAGCAATGCTAGGGGGACAAACACAAACACACGAACATACACACACACACATATATACATATATACGACGGGTTTCTTTCAGTTTCCGTCTACCAAAATCCACTCACAAGGCTTTGGTCGGCCCGAGGTTATAGCAGAAGACACTTGCCCAAGATGCCACGCAGTGGGACTGAATCCAGCATCATGTGGTTGGTAAGCAAGCTACTTACCACACAGCCACTCCTGCGCATATACACACATTATATTATATATATATATATATATATATATATACATACATATACAGGCGCAGGAGTGACTGTGTGGTAATTAGCTTGCCTACCAACCACATGGTTCCGGGTTCAATCCCACTGCGTGGAACTTTGAGCAGGTGTCTTCTACTATAACCTCGGGCCGACCGAAGCCTTGTGAGTGAATTTGGTAGACGGAAACTGAAAGAAGCCCGTCGTAAATGTGTATATATATGTGTGTGTGTGTGTGTGTTTGTGTGTCTGTGTTTGTCCCCCCAACATCGCTTGACAACCGATGCTGGTGTGTTTGCGTCCCCGTAACTTAGCGGTTCGGCAAAAGAGACCGATATGATAATTACTAGGCTTACAAAGAATAAGTCCTGGGGTCGATTTGCTCGACTAAAGGCGGTGTTCCAGCATGGCCACAGTCAAATGACTGAAACAAGTAAAAGAGTAAAGAATATATATACAATACATATATATATATTATATATATATATATATATATATATATATATATATCTATATATATAATATATATATATATATATATATATAATATATATATATATATATATATATATGTGTTGGTCCCGGGTTGAGTCGCGGTTAACCACAGTAAAAAAAGTACCAATACATAGCAGAGTAAATTAATTTATTTTATAGAAGAAGCTTCTACAGGACTAAAACTGTTTCATTCAAAAGAAATCATCAGGGAAGCTGATGATTTCTTTCAAATGAAAAGTTCTAGTCCTGTAGAAGCTCCTTCTATAAAATAAATAAATATATTATATATATAATAATATATATAATATATATATATATATATATATATATTATATATATATATATATACATATATACATGTATATATATATATGTGTTCTACACTATCTTTACTTGTTTCAGTAATTGATTGCAGCATGCTGGAACACCGCCTTTAGTCGAGCAAATCGACCCCAGGACTTATTCTTTGTAAGCCTAGTAATTATTATATCGAGCTCCATTGTCACGTCCTCTCTCTTTCTCTCTTTATTCCCCTCTTAATTTCTTTCTCTCCCTTCCCCTCTTTCTCTCTCTCTCATCCTCTATATCCCTCCTTCTCTCTCTCTCTCTGTTACATCATAAATGGAACAAATATGCACTCTGATACTTACAAATGCATGCCCAACAACTGCGGTCTGTTGTTATTCCCACAACTTTAATTATCAAATGACTGACTTTTCATTATCACATTCTTTATTATAGTCGTACCCAGATCATCGTTTCTTACGGAACTTGATTTCACGATATAAGCAGAAGTCTGACAAAATTAAATCGCTGTGCTTTTATTGACATTCTGTTCAGCTTGTTACATTCTGTTTCTGTTAACGTACAGGTTTTCAGGTGAACAATATTCAGAATCTCTTTTCTTTCTCTCGATTTTAAGGAACTGTATTCTAAGGAACTGATTTTAAGGAACTGTATTCTAAATATTCAGCTGTTTTGGATAGAATACAACACGAATCTAAGCATTATTACATTTCGAACTCTTTAAACATCACCCAC